>NC_141320.1:0-162500 GCF_037954235.1 Aulostomus chinensis | reverse complement strand
TCCTGCAAGGTGGTGCCTGAGGCCTCCATCAGACCTCCTGTGTCTTTAAACTGTCCCACTATGCTGAGCGTTTGCTTCCTGCTGAGGCTCATAACCACCACATCTTTTTGATTTCTTTTCTCCAGTCTCTAGACACCAGCCTGATGGACTTGAAGGTGCTTCACATGTGGAGTTTGTCTCCTGAAGGACGAGCTACTTGAGTGCGTCCTTGCTGGTCTCTCCCTGCCCAGAAAAGGAGTGTTGAGTTTCCCTGTGCAGCTCCTGAGCCCAACCAGTGGAGGTTGATTCCCTGAGGCTCAGTTCCCCAGACAGCTTCAAGATTCAGGCTTTCTCAACTTTTCCAGATGAAGGTTGTTCCTGATTGTCTCTTGTTTGTATTCCTGCTGACCCCTGACCTTGGTAACCCTCCTGATGAAGGTTGTTCCTGATTGTCTCATGTTTGTATTCCTGCTGACCCCTGACCCTGGTAACCCTCCTGATGAAGGTTGTTCCTGATTGTCTCTTGTTTGTATTCCTGCTGACCCCTGACCCTGGTAACCCTCCTGATGAAGGTTGTTCCTGATTGTCTCATGTTTGTATTCCTGCTGACCCCTGACCCTGGTAACCCTCCAGATGAAGGTTGTTCCTGATTGTCTCTTGTTTGTATTCCTGCTGACCCCTGACCCTGGTAACCCTCCTGATGAAGGTTGTTCCTGATTGTCTCATGTTTGTATTCCTGCTGACCCCTGACCCTGGTAACCCTCCTGATGAAGGTTGTTCCTGATTGTCTCTTGTTTGTATTCCTGCTGACCCCTGACCCTGGTAACCCTCCTGATGAAGGTTGTTCCTGATTGTCTCTTGTTTGTATTCCTGCTGACCCCTGACCCTGGTAACCCTCCTGATGAAGGTTGTTCCTGATTGTCTCTTGTTTGTATTCCTGCTGACCCCTGACCCTGGTAACCCTCCTGATGAAGGTTGTTCCTGATTGTCTCTTGTTTGTATTCCTGCTGACCCCTGATCCTGGTAACCCTCCTGATGAAGGTTGTTCCTGATTGTCTCATGTTTGTATTCCTGCTGACCCCTGACCCTGGTAACCCTCCTGATGAAGGTTGTTCCTGATTGTCTCTTGTTTGTATTCCTGCTGACCCCTGACCCTGGTAACCCTCCTGATGAAGGTTGTTCCTGATTGTCTCTTGTTTGTATTCCTGCTGACCCCTGACCCTGGTAACCCTCCTGATGAAGGTTGTTCCTGATTGTCTCTTGTTTGTATTCCTGCTGACCCCTGATCCTGGTAACCCTCCTGATGAAGGTTGTTCCTGATTGTCTCATGTTTGTATTCCTGCTGACCCCTGACCCTGGTAACCCACCTGATGAAGGTTGTTCCTGATTGTCTCTTGTTTGTATTCCTGCTGACCCCTGACCCTGGTAACCCTCCTGATGAAGGTTTCTGCTGCATTCAAAGAGAACTTCTTGACATGAACTTTTTTATAGACTTTACAACGACGTTAAAATGAAACAGATGTTCGATTCCCAAGAACTCAGGTTGTCAAAGGTTGTTGAAGCTGAGCTGAAACGAATCCCTTGGGCCAGCAGACGTTCTCTTTTCTATCCATGTTAGAATTAAATAGATGAGGACTCCCAACTCCTTGAACCGTTGAGCAAAGGAAGTCAGAAGTGAGGTTCATCTTGAAAGAGTACCAAACTCCATGTGACGTTAAAGAGAGACAGGATTGAGGTCTGTCCTCCTCAGCATGGATGAGGACTGCAAGGTAGTGATTGGATGATGATCCCTTAAGGAGTGAACTGACACACTACAGTAACTGTGTCGGCACTGTTTTGACACTGTGTTGGCCACTCAATAGCGACCCCTGCAGGAGTTCTCAATCATTGCAGGTAAACAAACTGAAAAAAGATGGAAAAGCTTCCATACTGCTAACCCAACATCAGCCTGTGAAATAACATTTAATCGCTCATCCTTTCCTTCAAATATTATCTCATTATTGTAGAATTTCATTTGTTCAATTTGTTTGTGTAAATGCTGAAATGAGTCGCTATGTAAAATGGAGCAAATTTGTCTATAAAAAAATTCAGAACTGAAATTTTCAACTTCTCTATGGAATTTTGTGAACTTAAGTGTTGAATCATATAAAATAAAAGACTAAAAAGTGATTCATTTCTGCATTTTTATTGAGGAACACAAGTTCTGTCAGGTCCATTCACGTCAAGAAACACAGAGATGATAATGTGCTTGATTGTTTATTCTAGTACAAACTGGTGGTACGGCTCTGTTCAGAGGAGTCCCCTGAGAATTTTTCATGAGCACCATGAAACTAGGGACCAGCAGCATGAGGGAAGGTTCTCCCAGTTTAAGACTGGAAGAGCAAACATACCCCCGTGAACAGAGCAGCAACATGACATGGAATGAACTATGCCATGTATACACGACAAGGTGGAGCTGGGGAGGTGGAGGGTAGCAAGTTGCGAGCAGGAGCAACTGTACAGGAAATGGCAGCAGATAGCAGCAGGCAGAGCAGCATAGCCAGAAGCTAGCAGAGCGCTCGTTGAGGCCGGGTGACATTTAAGTTGAGAGGGGCCAATCAGAAGTGAGGGATTTGATCAGCTGATGCGGAGCAGCTGTAGATAAGCTTATTGATCAGTTTGATTGATGGACGGGAAAGCCAATAGCGCTTGACTACCATGGCCTGACAGAACGAACGCTAACGCTCGATTTTTGGAAGTGTCTTTGTTCCAAGGCGATTTCTTCTGACACCGGTTCCCCTGCCTTAGAAAAACTCTTTCACGGGGTACAGATGAAGATGTGAGCATGACAATGGAAGATATCAGAGTGAGCTGATAAAGGTGGGGATGTGTTTTCTGGTTATTTTTCCAGTATTGTAACAGGTCCTTGTTGCAGGAGTGGACAGCGGTGGAGAGGAAAGAGAGCTTCTTCTTCTTCTTGACGCTTCTTTAAGAAAAATAGCACTTTTTATTTGTCCTTTTTTTTTCTAAAATTTTTCCTCCAAAAGGTGCAAATATATACAGTGTCCCAAAATAAAGTCAAAATGCAGAATTTAAACTCAGTGAAACAGAATATCAAAATGCAAAAATAAACAAGCTTTAACTTTGCCAGGCTAAATCAAAAATGACCCTGCACAAAACTAAATTAAAGCCAACTGCTCAGTACCTTCCACACCGACGTCTACACCAAAAAAAAACCCGCTCTGGAGCGTTCTACAGGGCTTTTATACCCGCAGCTCCTCCCCACAGAAGAGCCCAGTTACAAAATTAATCAATTTACTAAATAAAATTCTAAATGAGAAATAACAACTAACAGAAAAATACCAGAATATATAAACACCTGAAATCATTTTCAATAACCAAAATCCCCTCTACACATAACAAAATATATTTTCCCCAAAATGCATAAAAACACCCCTGCTCAAATAGTATTGTAACGGTCAATAGAATGAATCACAGGAGCAAGTCTGGTCCGTACTGTCTCCTTTATTGTCAACCAAACTCCCAGTACAAGAAGCGGAAAAACCCAGGCCCGCCAACTAAATTGACCAGGCATGCAAAAATGGCAACCTGCCTAAGGTGACCCTACACAACAAAATGGCTGCAATACAAAACTCCACAACATAACATTGGAAGAACGCTACATTGCCCCCACCTAGCATGATTAGCTGTCCTCAGCAATCCAGCCGTCCACAACAAAGTCTCTCAAATGCTGTGGAAGTCTACGCTGTCTTTGAGACCG
Organism: Aulostomus chinensis; assembly: GCF_037954235.1. NCBI lineage: Eukaryota > Metazoa > Chordata > Actinopteri > Syngnathiformes > Aulostomidae > Aulostomus > Aulostomus chinensis. Next base: position 158,761 of record NC_141320.1, on the reverse strand, counting down.
AGGCTGCGGGACTGGATCAATGCTGGTGGTCTCAGGGGAGGGACTCAACGAGGACTGATTAACATCATCTGGGGGCACTGCAGGGGGAGCCAAAGGTTGGTAAGGGGCCAGCCGATCTCTGTGGAGAACTACCACCCTGCCCCTTTGCAACAGTCGTACCCTATACACCACATCCGACAGTCTTTCAAGGACAGTACAAGGCCCCACCCAGTGGCTGGAGAGTTTCGGGGAATGTCCCTTCTTCCGGATGGGGCTATAGACCCACACTTTGGAGCCGGGAGTGAAGTCCTGTCCCTTACTACAGAGGTCATAAGCCCTCTTCTGTTGGATTCCAGCGTTAGTTAGGTGTTCCCGGGAAAGCTCATGGACCTCCTGCAGGCGCTCAACTAGGTTGAAAAAGTAGTCTAGTCCAGGCTCCCCTTGAACCTCCGGCATTGGAGGGGACCCAAAAACCAGATCCACCGGGGTGCGCAGTTCAACATCATAGCAGCAGGAGTACACCGCGTAGACTCCTGCACAGTGGTTCTTTACGCCCAAAGGACCAGAGGGAGGTGACAATCCCAGTCCCGCTGCTGACGGCTGGTGAGAATGGCGAGCTGTGTGGCCAGAGTTCGGTTGAAGCGTTCAACCAACCCGTCACTTTGAGGGTGCAATGGAGTGGTCCTGGTCTTCTTCACCCCCAGCCGCTGGCACACCTCCTGGAACACCTTAGCCTCGAAGTTCCGTCCCTGATCACTATGGAGTTCCTCTGGAACTCCAAATCTGCAGAAAAACTCATCCACCAATTTCTGGGCAGTTGTGGCAGCACTTTGATCTGGAACTGCGTATGCCTCGGGCCACTTCGTGAAATAATCCATAGCCACAATGACGTATCGGTTCCCTTGGTCAGTGATGGGAAATGGGCCCAAGATGTCCACACCCACTCTCTCCATGGGTGCCCCCACTTGGTACTGTTGCAATGGGGCGTGTGAACGACGGGTGGGGCCTTTCTGTGCAGTGCAAGAATCACACCGGTGGACAAACATTTCAAATTGCGCCTGCACCCCGGCCAGTAAAATCTCTGCCGCAGCCGCAATAGAGTCTTAGTAACACCGAAGTGCCCAGTTCCCACCGAACCATGGACCGACTGGAGGACTTTGTGCCGCAGACATTTTGGGACCAGGAGCTGCAAGATCTCCCGCTGTCCATTAGGGGAGCTCCAACGCCGGTAGAGCTGCCCGTTCTGGAGATGAAAGTTGGGCCACTGTGAATGTAGAGCCTTGGTTTCAGGATCCAGTGCAGACACAGTTGACCAGTCTGGGCGTTGTCCTGCCACCACCCAGGAGTACACCCGGGAGAGGACTGGATCCTGTTGCTGGTCCCGCTGGAGCTGCTGAGGATCGATGGTCACTTGATCGGTAGGTACCACCAAACACTGCAGCGCCGCTACCTTGGTGCACAGATGGCCCTCATCTCCTTGTTGACAGAACCGACACCTCTTTTCACATGGTCTACGAGACAGGGCGTCAGCGTTACCATGAAGTCGCCCGGCTCGATGCTGGATGTCAAAGTCATAGTCTTGTAGACTCTCTATCCACCTGGCCAGCTGCCCTTCAGGTTCTTTAAAGTTCAGCAGCCAGGTTAGGGAGGCATGGTCAGTCCTTAGCACAAACCTCTGGCCATACAAGTAAGGCCGGAAATGACGTACAGCCAAGATAACCGCCAGCAGTTCTCGGTGACGGGTGACGCAATAGTTCCTCTCTGGCTAGCTGAGGGAGCGACTGTAGTATGCAACAACCTGCTCACCATGCTCCCCCTCCTGTGAAAGCACAGCCCCGAGACCCACATTACTGGCATCAGTGTCCACAATAAAGGTCCTCTTTGGGTCTGGATAGGCCAACACAGGAGCCTTCACTAGGGCACCATGCAGATGGTTGAAAGCTGCGGCACACTCCTCTGTCCACTGGAACACATGACCTTTCTGAGTCAACTTGTGGAGGGGGCTTGCAATGGAGGCAAAGTCCTTGATGAATTTTCGATAATAAGAGGCTAGCCCGAGGAAACTGCGTAGCTCTGCAATGTCCTTGGGGGTTGGCCACTCTTGGACTGCAGTCACCTTTGCTGGATCGGTGGACACTCCTTCCCCACTAAAGACATGACCAAGGAAGGAGGTCTGCCTCCGGAACAGATGGCACTTCTTGGGGTTAAGGCGGAGCCCAGCTTGGCGGACAGCCAGGAGAACATCCTGCAAGTTCTTCAGCGCACTCTCGAAATCTGCAGCATGTGCTAGCAGGTCATCGAGATAGACCACACACCGGGTCCGAGGGATGTCAACTAGGACTCTCTCCATTAACCGCTCAAAGGTGGCCGGAGCATTACAGAGGCCAAAGGGCATGACCTTGAATTGCCACAATCCTTGGCCAATGGAAAAAGCTGTTTTGGGGCGTGCTTCGGGAGTCAGCTCCACCTGCCAGTAGCCGCTTCGAAGGTCTAGGGAGCTGAACCAGGATGAGCCAGAGATGTAGTCCAGGGCATCGTCGATGCGTGGCAGGGGGTACGAGTCTTTGCGAGTAATGTCATTAAGTCTGCGGAAGTCCACACAGAATCGCCAGGTGCCGTCCTTTTTCTGAACGAGAACCACAGGTGCTGCCCAGGGACTGTTGGACGGTTCAATGATACCCGCTCGCAACATCTCTTCAATCTTCTCCTGTGCTGCTAGCTGCTTGGCAAGGGGTAGGCGGCGTGGCCGGAGGCGTACAGGACGGGCCTCCCCAGTGTCTATGTCATGGAGGACAAGATTGGTGTGGGTACAGTCCTCATCTTTGGCAGCAAACACATCAGCAAACATGTCCAACAGTGTTTTTAATTGACATTGCTGTTCAGTCCCCAGTCCCTGGCAACTCCGAGCAAAGGGGTCGGCGATGGCTTCACTGGTTTCCGGGGATAGCGGCTGCACCCTTGATGGTGGCTCCTTCTGCGGTGCTGGCGGTTCCTTCTGTGGCGCTGGCGGCTGCACCCGTGATGGCGGCTTCACGACTTGGCATGGCTCAGGATCATAAGACTGGTGAAGAGCTATGGTACCGGTGTTCAACAGTAGGGTGGCTTTGGGCACATCCACCACAGCCCCCCACTCACTCAAAAGGTCAAGACCAATAATGCAGGGATCTTGGATGTTAACAAGCCAGAACTGGTGATGTACCTGGAGGTGGTCCACAGAAACCTTCAGCATCCTAGTACCCAACATCCTTGCCTGGTCCCCAGTGACCGTTGTAATGTTCTGGTCGGTGGATGTCCAGCCCTTGGGACTCTTGCCACTGGAGCTCGGCAGAGTTCCTGGCTTAATTAAGGAAATAGTAGAACCAGTATCCACCAATGCACGACATGGGGTTCCTTCAATGACACAGTCCACATAAAGTCCATGAGTGTGTCCCAAGCAGCCAAGGGGCATCATAGATGTGTTAGGTATGGTAGTAATTTCAGTGGATGGTAGCCCCCCCTCGATGCCATCCCCTGCTAGTTTAAATCCGGCTGTTGACTTAGTGGTGTTGGAGCAGGACAAAAGCGAGCAATGTGGCCAGGGGCCCCACATCTGTAACATTCACCGTCACTTCTCCTGGAACGGTGTCGCTGCGGGTTGGTTGTTGTACGACGGGCCTCGACCACATCACTATCGTCACCCCTGGCTTGGTTAACACGAATATCATTGCTCCGCCCAGAGCCTTCGGGACACAGGACATGCTCCACCCGCTCTGCTTCTTTCAGTGCAGCTTCAAGTGTGGAGGGAGAAAACAACCGCATGTGCTCCCGCAGCCGTCCTGGTTGTAGTCCTCAGAGGAAAGCCTGGACAGTGAGCTCCTCCTGGACACTCTCGGTGAAATCGGGGTGCCCACGGCGAGTGTAACTCCGCAGGTCTGCAGCGTATGTACCTAAGCTTTCTCCGAGCTCTCTACGGCACTTTGCTAGCCGGTCTCGGGCATCATCTACAAAAAGGTGACGGTCAAATCGACACTGGATAGCCCCTTTAAGCTTCAACCAATCTCGGAGCTCAGCTGGGCGCAGATCTGTCAGTATCTGCAATGCCTTCCCCTCTAATGAAAGAGCAACATGTCCGGCTGTCTCCTCATCAGACCATCTATTAATCTGTGCAGCCAGTTGAACTTGTAAAAGAAAAGTGTCAGCAGGCTCTTCCCCATTGTAGCGATGAAGCTTAATCATAGACTGTCCGTGAGGCTGTACGGGCTGGTTTACTGGTCCTATGGCGGCCCCCATGTGTTGACTTTCGGCTGGGACTTCATTCGCCCGGAAGCAGTTCCTCTCTCCCCGGTCCAGCTGAGACAGCCTCGGCGCGCTGTCTAGCATCACTTCCCGCCTCTGTCCACTGGACCCCGTCCACGTACCTTCTCCCATACACTGCCCCTGGCCTAATGCAAAGTCCTCCGTGCAAAGCTGTCGTCTCTCACCCCGGTCTTGGCGAGCGGGCCTCTGTTGCCCCGCGTCCCGCCACAGCACAGAAGGTTGGGGTGCACTAGCTCCGTCAGGACGACCAGCAGCAGCACTCTCCGGATCATTTTCACCAACTTTCCAGGGACCCTCCCTCAAAAGTGCCTCAAGGCTGGAGATCATGAGTTTCACTTCTCGTTCTGAAGACATCGCAGAACACTTCTGACACCAGTGTAACGGTAAATAGAATGAATCGCAGGAGCAAGTCTGGTCCGTACTGTGTATACAGTGTACGGTGCATACAGTATGCACCGCCCAGAGCACGCGGAACCCCCAACAATTGCGCCTTGGAACAGTTCCTCGGCTTCGCCCGAGGAAGAAGGGAGTGTGTGATGTGCTGGTGAGTCTACAGAAAACTGAATGTGTTTGTAAAGATTGCTAAAAACATTAAACTGCAAAAACGGTGGTGTGTGTAAGTGTGCTTCGTTACCAGTACAATGTTTTAACAGATGAGGGAATGTTTTAGAAAAATGGCGCGTGTTGAAAACGCGAGTGATGAATAAAAAAAATAAATGTGTTGAACATGCTGGTTGGCCACCCCTGCACACTCGAACACATGCTGGTGAGACTGTATGGGTAACGATGTAGTGTGGAATGTGAAAACCAGGTAAACCAAGACAGAAACTGAATGTAGATGAAGTGCTACTCACAGCAGTAGGTCAGCTGGTGTTTTTATTGTGCCGGCAGATAGCTGCCTATGCGCTTGCGTGAGTGGCTAGGTGCGCGCATTTGGCGCAAGCGTCACGGCTCACTCCATGACAGTCCTGTGTTCTGGGGTGTTGCTTTCAGCCAGGTAGCGTTGGACTTCGCTCATTGAATCGGCTGTAGTATGAGAGGTCATCTTGCTGTCCTCAACCTCCATATCAAGAGGTTTCCAGAGAGGCCCTAGCAAATATTTAAGAGCTAATTCTTTGTTCATCATGAGTGTATCATCACATGACAAACTGCCACAGAAATTCACAAAGAAACACAAAGAAATGTGTTTTCATAGCTGGTTGTGATCCATGTGAGGAGCGAGGCTCTTCCTCTGCTGGCTCAGGCTCATGGCTCCTCATTTCAGCAGCTCACTCCCACTTCAGTCTCTGGACGGCTTCAGTTGCTTTTAGTGGTGGTGCAGTGGTCAGCACTGTGGCCTCACAGCAAGAAGGTTCCCGGTTCGAGTGCATGTTCTCCTTGTGTCTGTGTGGGTTCTCTCTGGTACTCCAGCTTCCTCCCACAGTCCAAAGACATCAAGAGGGGACGAGGCTGATTGATACTCTAAATTGACCGAAGGTGTGACTGTGAGTGTGAATGGTTGTCTGTCTCTGTGTGTTGGCCCTGTGATGGACTGGTCACCTGTCCAGGGTGAACTCCGCCTCTCGCCTGTAGATGCTGGGATAGGCTCCACCCCCCGCGACCCTTAATAGAAAGATAATATAGATAATAATAAGCAGAAGACAATGAATGAATAATATACTATCATATCATATCATATCATATATCATGACAGGACCCATGAATTCATCCAAACCTCACATTTCTTAAACAACCTTCCTGCTTGCTAGAACATTCAAGGGTGCAATGAGCTTCAGGAACTCCTCAGTGCCTCATTTTCAACAGTGGCCGGTGGCTGCATGTCGACCACAGCCTCATCCACTGCTTGCTCCCCCCCCCATGATGGGAGTTAAAGAAACTCAGCACAGGACAGGGATAGAAGGCTTGTTTCCTTGATGTGGGCTTCACCTCCACTGCTGTCCACATTTAACTGCTGGCTGATGCTGGTCCCCTGTTGAAACCTGGACCAGACCAGGGACCTTCAGACCTTCAGTCTAACGCTGTTCCAGCATTGGATGAAAGAGACTGGTGCTCTCATCTTCTTCAACATTGACTTGTTCTACCAGGACAAGAGAATCTGAGCTTGGATGTCATTTAGCAGTCAAAGGCTTGTTAAACTGGTCAACATCAGCTGGTGTTCACTCTGATGATGTAGCGATGGTCTGGATTCTTCCTTCTGGAGCACCAAGCTGCTGGGAAGAAGCCTGATGATGTCAGAGTTGTGTTCAGTGGCTCCTGCTGGGTCCATTTCTGACAAATGGGCTCCAAAGAGTTCAGCTGTTTAAAAGGCTCAGAGAAAGCAGCACATCTTGGTGGTCAGGAGACGAGGTGGCCGAGTGGTTAAGGTGATGGACTGCTGATCCATTGAGCTCTGCAGGCGTGGGTTCCAATCCCATCATCGTTGTAGGAGACTTTGGTTTCTGCTTTCTAGATTCTGGAACGACTCTGAAGTGTGAGGCTTTTCAAGAGGAGATCCTGCAGCACCAGAGAGCTGCAGTTCCAGTACCCCACAGCACCACCTACTGAATTGGATGATAAAATGCAGTTCTGGGACTTTGGTTTTTGGTGACAGCACCACCTATCGAATTAGATGATAGCAAATTACTCCTTTCGAACTACAGTATGAAAGGTTTATTCCACCAAAATACTACTTCCTGTCCTTTAATTTCTGACAACTGTATAAAAGGTTTATTCCAATTCCTCCAAAATACTTTTTTTTATAGTATTAAAGGTTCTTTCCACCAAAATACTTTCTAATTTATAGTTTTAAAGGTTCATTCCACCAAAATACTTTCTAATTTATAGTTTTAAGGGTTCGTTCCACCAAAATACTGCTTTCTGTCCAATTTCTCAGTTTTAAAGGTTCCTTCAGTTGAGGGCTCCTGGTTCTGTGTGAGGGGTTGAGGGTCGATATGGGATGATGAGGAAGATTTCATGTCACGATGGTCCTGCTAAAGTAACTGTGAGTCATGATATCAAACAATGTCATCAAAATACGCTTGAACTCTTAAAATGGCAATAAAATCTACGGAATCATTTTACCACAAACACTTTTATAGTGTTTTTGTGAGCATCATTTTTCAAACATTATAACATAAACTTTAAAAAGGGTCCATTCACTAACACTCTTACTTGAAGGTAGTCACTGATATCAGTAAACAGCTGATAAAGATTTGTGTTCATGTTTTAATTCTCTACTCTGACCTGTGCTGAGACACTGGACCAGAGAGGAAGACCTGCTCAGCCTCCTGCATGGACCAATTCTGCAGCTCAGTGATGACGACGAGGGATTCAGCATTGAGTTCATTTTAAACTTTTTGGAGGAAACAACTGTAAATTAACCAGCAGTTACTGGTGATGCTTCACAGTTTCCAAGCTCAAACGGCCTCCTGCTTGTTGGACTCACAATTTCCAAAAAATGTAGACATCAAAAGTCAAATCATGTTTTTGTTTGGTTTTGTGTTGTTTTGTTTTTTACTGGAGGAAAACTTCAAATTGTGATGATGTGTCTGACTTAGAAACTGAACCCCCAAAAATCAAAGTCTCCTTCTTCTGTGCCGTGATCTCTGAGCTGATCATGATTGATCTCATCAATAATCCTTGGCAGCCAACCAGTCACACACAGCCCCCCCACACACACACACACTGAGACATGCAGCAGCTCACAGTAACTGCCTCCGTCACACAGCAGATAGACTCCTTTCTATAACAAGATAAGCAGTAGAAATGGATGGAAGTGATGATGAACTGATGAACAGGTGATTTGTCCAAAAGTCAACATCAGATTCATTTCCAATCTGTGGAAGCAGTTTCATCTTGAGGTTCCAGGTAAGACCAGCCAGCTGTGGGCTGACACACATCTCTTCAGGAGCACTTCTATGCTCCAAACTTGCCAGGTTGAATTGTGTCTGTATTCTGAGGGCAGCAGGAGGACGGAGGAGTGAGGACACACACATTTGGAACTGAGAGCAGCTGTGTGTGGGATTTCCCCAGCAAAGATAAAACCAGCTCCTTCATGCTGGCTATGAAGGCTCACAGTCACACTGACCCTGCTACAAATACTTTGATATGCAACAGACAGGTTTCTCTTCTGGTAGTTTGTTGTCAACTGTTGTCACATTTATGGATTAATTTAGCTGTTAAGATGAAGGCTCCAAAGGACCAGCTGGAGATGCAGAGGATTGAACCCGGGGCCTCATACATGCTAAGCATGCGCTCTACCACTGAGCTACATCCCCTCTGTCAGAGTCACTGTTTAACTGATGCAGCAACACAAACACAGACACAACATTTTTATTCTTCATTTTAGAAAAAAAAGGAAGTCAGCCTGTGATCTCAAAGGCTCTGTGATCTCAGTAGTTTCCCCTCCCCACACAGCCTTAGACCACAGAGGCAAGTCAGGCTCCAGGAAGCTGAGGCTGCTCCGTTCTCAGTCCAGTCCAGAGTGAAGGTTTCCCTCTCTGAAGCTTTACAATCCAGCCCAGATCCTCTCTGACTGGCAGGAGTCTTTGACCAGGAAATGAGAATTATATTGAACGTATGCTCATCCTCAGAATGAAGTAAAAGTATTTGTGTTCCTAAAATAATGTACAGATGCTAAGATCAATTATTAACATTGATTGACAGCTCTAAACTGACCCATCATCACTATACAGTTGCAAACTGAGGACTGGAATATTTAGAAATCCACAGTTGCTCATAACAACTGGTAGTACAAGTACACAGTAGAGACGACTGTAGGAAGTAGCAGTTGTGAGCCTTGAAGAAAATGCAGTAAAGACAGGAAGCCCCATCACATTGTCAGTGTTTCAGTGACTGGCATTGTGAAGAGACTGAGACAAAGTCATGTTATGAATGGAGGGCTGAGTTGGAGCAGAGGGGGGCAGGATCCTGGGGGTGGACTGTCTTTAGGGGGCTGAGGTGTCTGGTGGTCTTGGTGGACCCTCTGCATCTCAAGCTGAGACCACAGAGTCCTGTGTTCTTGAGTCATTGTCTATAGTCTCTGTTGTTGGAGAGCTCAGTGTGGTCCCTGATGGTCTAGTGGCTAGGATTTGGTGCTTTCACCGCCGCGGCCGGGGTTCGATTCCCGGTCAGGGAAAGAGGTATTTAGAGGTTGAGGGAGAGGTGATCAGGTGACCTTTGGCCTTCCAAGCTCACCCTGGTGAGCAGTTTCAGGGGCAGTTTTCTGGAAGGTCCTGCAGAGAGGTGCTGCAGGTCCAATTCAACATCGCTAAGCCTCACCTCCAACACAACAAGAAAACTACATTTAACACACTTATCAGTATCACTAAAGGAGGCAGAGGAGGAACAAAACATTTGGCACCCTGAGCAGGAGAGAGGAGAACAAGAGGGAGAAGCCATCGTTAGCTTAGCGTGTTTACAAGGCAGAAAGACTGTTGCTACCAGAATGATGGTCTTTTAAACTTCAGCCAAATAAAGCAAGTAGGTATTAATTTTTGGTGGGTAATTAGTCAAGGAAATAAGGAATTAGCAGGGAGGATCACACTTTAGCGAGCACAATGAAGCAAGGCTCTACGTTCAGCAACACAGAAAAAGGAGTTGAGGTCACACGCTTCCTGCAACCAAGGTCAAAAATCCAGGACGGACGAAGGGGAGGACAACAAAGACAAAGACACAAGAAACAGAGATAATAACCATAAACTCCATAACAACCATAACACATATAACCATACAGAACATATACAACAAATATAACAAGAAAAGTATTAAAAAATATGTCACCTCTGGTCAAATACCCTGATTTGCATTTGTGTCTGTCAGCATTTTCATTTTCATGTTAAAGCCTCCAGAATGAGGGGAGGGGTCAGGGGCAGTTTTCTGTGTTGTCTGCAAACTGAATTACAGGAAACCTGAACTTCCACTCTCAATGTATCCAACTGATGAATAATTTTTTGATCTATACATACAGTAGTGGTATATAACAGTAGTTATTGCCCACACACACACACACACACACACACACACACACACACACACACACACACACACACACATTTTGTGAAAAAACTCAGGAGTCATCAGGTGTTTTACTCAGAGGGATTCATTCATGATAAATGAGCATGGAGGAGACCCAGTAATCATCAACACAAGCGTCACATGAGCAGGTCACCACCCACTTTTATTGATTGGTTCTTGTAAGAATCACTCCTAACGCCATCAGGATGTCATTTTTGTCCTGCCCTGTCTCAACTGTTGGAGCACAACTACAGCCTGAACTCTGCCACTACCTTATCCCTCCCTAACAACCTCATACAGACCCACTATCTGGACTAGCCTGACCCCCCTGACCCTCATCAGTCACTCCTAGTGCCTCCCACTGGAGGGAATAGGAGCGTCTGTGAGCTCTGACTGTTGGGATGCACATCCATGTGATGGAAGAGCTGTTTTAAACAGGGAATCATTTGACCTCTTGACCTGTGTGGGCAGGTAAGGAGGCACGATTCCATCATGAACAATAATATTACTAAACAAATGGGTCTTTAGCTTCTTTCTAAAGGTGTCCACAGTGTCCTCATGTCCAGTGGGAGAGCGTTCCAGAGTCTAGGAGCTGCAACCTGGAAGGTTCACTCTCCTTCAGTGAGGCTGAATCCCTGTGGTCAGGGAGGATAAGGGACCCCACAGGTATCATTAAAGTGCTTTAGACTGCAAAGGACTCAGCTAATCAAGCTGGGATCAACTGCTGTAGTGATCAAGGTATCATCATATATAACAAACAAAGAAAACAAAGTTGAGGAAACGCACACAAAGAAGAAATTATGAACATGAACAGAGCATCTTCTACACCAGATGTCACACAGCTCAGTAGACCTCTGGTTTGACCCCTAGCAGGTCCAGTCTCCAGGGTGCCCCCATCATTCTGCTTTTCAGTTGCAGGACATGCAGCAGAATGCCGTCGCTCCTCTGCAGAAGAACATGTGAGAGCGTCTGCTTGCTCTTCTCTGGCTGGACGTAGAGGAGAGTCTGTTTGTTCTTCTCTGGCTAGACGTAGGGGAGAGTCTGTTTGCTCTTCTCTGGCAGGACGTAGGGGAGAGTCTGTTTGCTCTTCTCTGACTGGACGTAGGGGAGAGTCTGTTTGCTCTTCTCTGGCTGGACGTAGGGGAGAGTCTGTTTGCTCTTCTCTGGCTGGACGTAGGGGAGAGTCTGCTTGCTCTTCTCTGGCTGGACGTAGGGGAGAGTCTGTTTGCTCTTCTCTGGCTGGACGTAGGGGAGAGTCTGCTTGCTCTTCTCTGGCTGGACGTAGGGGAGAGTCTGTTTGCTCTTCACTGGCAGGACGTAGGGGAGAATCTGCTTCCTCTTCTCTGGCTGGACGTAGGGGAGAGTCTGCTTGCTCTTCTCTGGCTGGACGTAGGGAAGAGTCTGTTTGCTCTTCTCTGGCTGGACGTAGGGGAGAGTCTGTTTGCTCTTCTCTGGCTGGACGTAGGGGAGAGTCTGCTTGCTCTTCTCTGGCTGGACGTAGGGGAGAGTCTGTTTGCTCTTCTCTGGCTGGACGTAGGGGAGAATCTGCTTCCTCTTCTCTGGCTGGACGTAGGGGAGAGTCTGCTTGCTCTTCTCTGGCTGGACGTAGGGAAGAGTCTGTTTGCTCTTCTCTGGCTGGACGTAGGGGAGAGTCGGTTTGCTCTTCTCTGGCTGGACGTAGGGGAGAGTCTGCTTGCTCTTCAGAAGTTTGCTGGACCTTCACTTGAAGGTCATGATTTTCCTCTTTCAAACAGCTTTTTAAATCATGAAGATTTCCCAGGATTTCCCTCTGAGCACTGTTCCTTTTCTTCTTTTGTGTTCTCACTGCACATAGAAGACTCTGAACTTCACCGTTCAGACTGTCAGTCTTTGTGGGGTCCTGGTCCTTCCTTGATTTGAGGTGGGCCAACTCAGTAGTGAAGGTCTCTGTCTCCTGAGATGCAGTAGAAACTTGTATCCTCAAACATCCATTTTCTGCCTCTCTCTCCTCACTCTGGGACCTCAGTTGTTCAAGAGTCGTCTTCTTCTCAGTGAGTTCTTCTCTCATTTTGTTCATCTCTGCCTGGATGGAGTTGAGCTCACACTTGAGGTCACACTTCTCCTTGTAAACCATCTTCACCTCAAGCTGAAGATTGTGGACTTGTGTGTTCAGGTCTCTGATCTGAGCCTGGTTCTCCTCCCTCACAGATTCAAGGTTGCCCACCATGGCAGATATGTTCTCTACCAGCTGATGTGCAATGATCTTCTCTTGTCCAAGACTAGAAACCTGTCCCCACAAATTCTGGTTTTCTGTCCATCTCTTGTCACACAGAGACTGAAGCTGATCAAGTGCACTTTTCTTCTCTGTCAGGTCTTCCTCAAGACATTTCATCTCCACCTGTTCACTCTCCCTCAGAGACTGAACCTGGGTCAGCTCTTTTCTGAGCTCATTGTTCTCTCCATCAACCTTCCTCCCCTCACACTGAAGACTGTGGACTGTTGCGTTCAGATCTTCTATCTGAGTCTGGTTCTTGTCCTGGACCGTTTGGAGGTTGGCCACCACAGCAGTGAGGTTCTGGAGCTCCTGGATTGCTCTTTTATTCTCACGTTCAAGAGTAGAAACTTGTTCCCTCAAATTCTGGTTTTCTGCCTGTGTGTTGTCACTCAGAGACTGAAGCTGCTCAAGGGCAGCTTTCTTCTCAGTCAGGTCCTCCTGCTCTGTCAGCCTTAGAGATGAAGGAACAGGATCACATTGACCAGGATCATTCAGTGGATAAATACAGCTCCTACTGAGATCCACCAGATCTCTGAATGCTCCAACTACACAATCCAATGAGTCATAGCCTTCTGTCCTGGGTTGATCTGAAGATCTTGAGCCAGACTAAATCACCTGGAACTGTCAAGTCTTTAAAGACCAAAACTGCCCCTTACATGTGGAGTCTGGGTTCTTTTCTATAATGTGACGGCAATGACAGTCCTGCAGAGTGACATCACTGACATGACTGGATGACTTCAGTCACGTGACTGGATGACTTCAGTCACGTGACTGGATGACTTCAGTCACGTGACTGGATGACTTCAGTCACGTGACTGGATGACAGTGCAGATTCCAATGTAGAGGTTGGGGAAATAGTCTCTGAGAATCCAGCTTGAAGCCACGCCCTCCTTGTTCTTCAAAAACCCAAACAGCGACCATCAGTCTCCCTCCAATCCTGTACTTGGGTTCAATGTTGCTGTTCCATTTTGCAGCAGTAGGTGTCACTCTGATACCAGGTTCAGTTCAAGATTCCCAACTCCAGCTCATGTTGGTGACCTCAGTGGCAGGGTAAAATGGTGCTTCAGTGGATCATGTGATCAACTCATGTGTGTCCTCACTGCCCCACAGGTCTGTCAAATGTTCTGTAAAATAGTTGGACCCAGCAGAGCTGATAGATTCGGAGTTGATGGAGTCGTTGCAGATACCAGGGTCCAAAGTCAAGCTTGAACCTGTTTTGTGCAGTTCTTTTTTTTTTCAAACATCTCTTTATTATATTTTGGGATAAACAAATATAAGGACATGACAAACAGAATGGGCAAATAACAATAAACAAATGTATAAATTAGGATACAAAGGTAGAAAGGGACACAGGAGAAAAAAAAAGCCGTTTACAATCAATTCAGTTTTCCAATCTAAGCCTCAGTTTGTATCTCATTCTGTTCCAGATAGTTGTAAAAAATATGCCAAATCTTCCAGAATTTTTCCAATTTATTTTTAGTGAAATAACTTATCTTTTCAAGGGCAAAATTAAAGGACATTCCTTTCAACCACGGAGAAATTCCACTGATAGATTGATCCTTCCAAGAGCGGGCAATACACCTTTTAGCTTCAAGAAAACAAATATTCAGGAGGGATCTTAGGCTTTTTGAAGCGACAAAATCATCCGGGTAAATATTTAGAATGCATGTTTTAGGGTTACATGGAACCTCTTTACCAATAATGCGACTGACTAGATCCACAACCTTTCCCCAAAAACAAGAAATTTGGGGGCATTCCCACATACAATGAATCAATGACCCTTTCTGGTGATTGCATTTAATACACGTGTCAGGAATATTAGGGTTAAAGTGGTGTAGCCTAGCTGGAGTAATATACTGCCTGCTTAACCACTTATATTGTAGTAATTTGGAGTGTGTGTTTGCAGTTTGAGTTTGAACAAATGAGCAAGCCTGTGTCCATTCCTCCTGTGTTATATTCTCTGTAAGTCCATCCTCCATGCTTGGAAGATATTGTTAGAAGATTCTTTGCACTTGCTGATGAATAGGTCATATAATATGGTCACTTGTCCCCTACCTTGACAGTGTTTTAAAATTATTTCTTCCAATGAAGAGAAAGGGGGAAGCTCCAAACTACTACCCTGTCTAGACATTATAAAACTTCGTAATTTGAGATATTTGAAAAAGTGTTTAGTGGGAATATCGTATGTGGCTTTGAGTTCTTCAAATGACATAAATTTACTGCCAATGTAAAGATCAGCCACCTTAGATATACCTTTAGTGGACCAAAGTTTAAAGCCTGAGTCTGCCCTGCCTGGTTGGAAGTTGTCATTGCCAAAAATAGGAGAAAATCGTGATAGTTGTTGTGTTACATCAGTATATGCTAAAACCTTATGCCAAATCGTTATTGAATTCTTCAGAACGGGATTTTTTGTCTGTTTGATCAATCTTTTTACCTCTGCCGAGTATATATAAAGATTTAAAGGAAGTGAAATCGAGTGAGATTCAATCGTTACCCACATTGGGGGGTGATCCTCACCAAAATAAAACATGCTTGCCCTAATCTGAGCTGCCCAGTAATCCCACAAGAAATTTGGTAGCTTCAAACCACCTCTGTCGTATGGAAGATAGAGCAAGGAAAGCCTAAGTCTTGGTCGCTTATTGTTCCATATGAAGTTTGAAAATATTTTCTTCAAAGATTGGAAGAGAGAGAGAGGAGGAGAGAGTGGGATCGTTTGGAAGAGGTATGAGTATTTGGGCAAAACTGTCATTTTTAGGATATTAATGCGTCCAATCAAAGAAATAGGTAATTTTGTCCACCTATTGATAAGCTGTGTAACAGCATCTGTAAGGGGGTTATAGTTCGCTGAGATCATTTCATTAACATCTGGCGTGATTTTAACTCCTAGATAATTAAATCCTTCTTTTGATATTACAAATGGAGTCAAAACTGGAGGGCTGAGTCTCTCTCTTTCTGTCAAAAACATTATTACAGATTTACTATTATTTATTTTAAAACCTGAGAAGAGCCCAAAAGCCTGTGCCAAATTTAGCAAGGCTGGCAAGGTTTGTTTTAAATCGGAGCAGAATAGAATAACATCATCCGCATAAAGGGCTATGCGGTGTTCAGTACCACCAACTGTTATTCCCTTTATAATGTCATGATTACAAATTGCCATGGCCAGGGGCTCGATAGCAAGGGTAAATAACAGGGGAGATAAGGGGCAACCCTGTCTTGTGCCTCGATTAAGTTTGAAAGAGTTAGAAGCCAGGCCATTGGTCAAAGTTTCAGCTTGCGGGTTAGAGTAGAGAAGGCGAATCCACCTAAGGAAATTTTCCTGAATACCAAACCTCTGTAGGACTTCAAACAAATACGACCACTCTATCCTATCGAAGGCCTTCTCTGCGTCCAACGACAGGACAGCGTAGCCAGGGATCCCAGACCTCTCAAAGAGAATATTAAGTACTCTCCTTATATTATGAAAGCCCTGCCTTCCCTGTATAAATCCATTCTGGTCCGAGTGGATCAATTTGGGTAAAATACGTTCCAACTTCATAGCCAGTATTTTAGACAATATTTTAAGGTCATAATTGATGAGGGATATTGGCCTGTAAGATCCGCATTGGTCCGGTGACTTCCCAGGTTTCAATAGTAATGTAATTGTTGCCGTATTAAGAGAGAGAGGAAGGACTCCATTATTGAATGATTCTTGATACATTTCAAGTAGTGGTGGTATCAGTTTAGATTCAAATATTTTATATATTTCAACTGGTATCCCATCTGGCCCAGGAGTCTTTCCTCCTTTCAAATTGGATATAGCCTCGGACAAATCCCTGGCACCAAGATTAAATTCCAGAGAGCCCACAGAGTCCTCATCCAAGGGGACAAGATCTAGAGAGTCTAGAAAGTTCTTTTGGTTGTTTGTAGCTAAATCTGAGTATTCAGATTGATATAATCTATGATAGAAATTTAGAAATGTGTTGTTAATGTCAACTGGGTCAGAAGTTAACACCCCTTTGTCTGTTTGAACTGAGTTTATTGTTCTTTCTGTTTGCATCTGTTTAATGCGCCATGCCAACAATTTGCTGGCCTTTCCACCTTGCTCATAAAAGGATTGTTTTAGTTTTAACAGGCTCCTTGTAGCCTTATTTGTGGATAAAGCATTATACCTCGCCCTCAGTTTATGGAGCTCCATAGTTTGATGATGGTTAGGATTCTGGTCAATTTGGTTTTCAATTTCTTTTATTTTTTTTTCAAGGTGTTCCATTTCTAGTCTTTGGGATTTGGACTTAAAGCTTGTAAAGCTTATCATTTGGCCTCTTAAAAAGGCTTTAAAAGCTTCCCACCTTACAGACGCGGATGTTTGGTCAGTGTTGTATTCAAAAAACAGATCAATTTGTGTACCAATAAATTTTATAAATTCAGGGTCTCTCAGCCAGCTTGTTTGCAGGCGCCATCTTAAAGAGTGGTGTAACCTGCCAGGCAGTCTGAATATAAATGAGGTTGAGGCATGATCTGAAATTAAGATACTGTCATACCAGGATTTTGTAATTTGGGGTCTTAATTCGGCTGAGATTAGAAAATAGTCAATTCTCGAGAAGGTCTGGTAGGTACTAGAGTAGTAGGAGTAATTTTGTTTGTTGGGATACATATTTCTCCACACATCAATCAAGTTCAAATCCTTCATACACAGAAATAACTCTTTCCTTGTTTGACTGTGTGAGGTGTCTACCCCAGTAGACCTATCCAGTTGTGGTTGAAGTACACAGTTGAAATCCCCACCAATGACAAGGTGACCAGATAAAGTGGCTAGTGATAAGAAAAGATTTCTGAAAAAGGTGGGGTCGTCATTATTTGTCCCATATACATTAACCAGGTTTAGTCTGATTGAGAAAATTTGGCATTGGATAATAAGATATCTGCCAAATTTATCTTGAGTAACATTGATAAGTTGAAAAGGTAATGATTTATGTATAAGGGTGATTACTCCCCGTGAGTGAGAGCTGAAGGATGCTGAAAACACCTGACCATGCCATCTCCTTCTCACCCTGACAATTTCCTCCGAGATTAAAAGGGTCTCCTGGAGGAAGACTATCTTAGCTTTTAAATGTCGTATCCTACCCATGACTTGTTTTAGTTTGACAAGGCTATTTAGACCTCTTACATTCCAAGAGGTAAACTGAAGTTCAGACGTCATAAATTGTTTCTTCTCGTTCTTGGATAAAGTTAAGTTGGCTGCTAACAGGAACTACACCAAAACACAAAGAAAGGGGGGGGGGGGGACTACAGAGATGCGCAACTACAACAAACAGAGAAAGAACATTTGAACAATAACTGGGTGAATTTCCCCAACTGAAAAACACCCCCCCACCCCACAATATGTGAATCCCGAGGAGCCCGTAACGGGGCCCAACCATGGCGCTTTGCTGGTCCACACCAGCCGTCAGCGTGGCGAGGAACAGCATGCCTAACACAATAGGCCAAGCCCCCCAGGAAAAAAAAAATGTAAGCAAAAATATTGAAAAGCTAAGACAACCAAACATTATAAATCAGTTATTAGCCTGCAAGCAGCTTCACAAGGTTACAGTCCACTGTATATTTAGAGGCCAAACAAAAACCAACATAAGCCGAGCAGTAGTGTTATAAAGGCATGTTAGAGTTTTTGCACAGTTCTGCTCGTTACCTATTATGCCAAAAAGATAGAAAAGAAAAAAAAATACAGCAGACCAAGCTGTGTTAGTGTCAATAAGGCGATAATAGTATTTACCCACAGCCTGCTCCTTGTAGTCCCAATATAAATTTCTCTGCTGCTGCCGAGGTGTCGAATACGTGCCGTTTCCCTTGGAGGGTAACCAGGAGTTTAGCCGTGTGAATAATCCCAAACCGTAGATCTGGAATGCTGAGAGAAGCCAAATCCTTCTTCACTTGGTCGAAGATTTTCCTCCGTCTAAGCAAGTCGGCGGAAACGTCGGGAAGGAGCATGATCCTCTGATTGTCGAGTAACAGCGGGCCCTTCGTCCTGGCAGCCTTCATTACCCGGGTCTTGTCCGCGTAGTTAAGGAACTTCATTATCACTGTTCTGGGTTGCCCTGTTGATTGTTTGTCAGTTACGTTGATTTGGCCGATTCTGTGTGCTCTCTCGATCACGAGCGGCCCCGGAAAGTTGTCCGCTCCGAGCACATCGGTTAACCATTTCTCCAGAAATGTGCACGAGTCAGACCCTTCTTTCTTTTCGGGGAGGCCCAGCAGACGAAGGTTGGAGCGGCGGCTGCGGTTTTCCAGGTCGTCAACTTTAAGCGCCAGCTTCTCCACGGTCGTTTTCATGGTAGCATTTTGAGCTAGCAGAGATGCGATATCATCGTTATTGGAGCTGATTCTGTCCTCCGCTTCCGTGACCCGCATAATGACCTCGTTCAATTCGCTTTTCACACTTTGTATTGCGTTCAATAGTCCATCAAATCTTGTCGTGAAATCTTCTTTCATTGCTTGGATAGCGGTCAGGACTTGGTCTTGGCTTGCTATCAGGCTAGCACCTGTTGTTTCTTCGCTAGCCATAGCCACGCTATTAGCTTGCAGCACATGATCAGGTGTGGAGTCCGTTTTCCACTTGAGAGAAACCATTTGTCACGACCTGGCACTGAACCCTGAAGGAAAGTGAGTGGATTATGGTCTGTGTAGACAATGTGTTTACACAGCAAATAATTATGAGAACACACATGAAAACACACATTGTAGAGACATTAATTTTGCTGAGTTAGTTGCTAAAGCTCCTCAGCTCAGGAAACTTGAGAAGACACAATGGAAAAACGTCCTTTGCCCATTCTGCCCATGCCTGCTCCTACACAGACAGAGTGGTCCTGCTCAGGCAGGCTGCTGTGCTGTGGGCACCACTGAAGCAAATACACGGTTGCTATGCAACGGACTAGTTGGACTTCCGATGTCCGGGAGGGCCGGCTGTAACATACAGGATGAATTTTTACAGTGAAGTTCTTCTTCTTCTTCTACAGCTGAATTAAAGTGTAAACAGCCATCCACACTCCTTTTAACTGTTCTTTATAGACTTGTCTTTTATTAAACGTTCTGTACACTTAAAGTTCTCAGTGATTTTGTTTCCACATCAAGGCTCTTCTTTATCTCTACTGAGGCTTTATGCTGCTTTAAGTGTATGTTATTGTTGATTTGTCTGTTTATCTGCTGCCCCCACAACCTGCATTAGGAGATAATAACAAAATCCCTGCAATTGTCAATAATAATAACAATAATAATAATAATAATAATAATAATGATACAAGAACACACCTTAGGTTCATTTTGTGCCTGAATTTTCCTTTAAGAGCTAGAAAAGATGGATTTTATTGGAAGCCAGTGCAGTGAAGCTCAGACTGGGTGATATGGTCTCTCTTCCTATTTCCTGTCAATATGTGTGCAGCTGCATCCTGGAGCAGCTGCAGAGTCTTTCACCACTTGTCAGTGCAGCCTGATCATAAAGAACTACAATTCCTCTCATTGTGTATTTACCCACAGCAAGATGAGCAAGAGGACCAGGAACAAACCCTGCTTTGAGGGAGGAGGACCACCGAGCTCCCAAAAGAAGGACTTTGTCATCATCTCGACTGGAGAGCCTGCTGGGGCAGAACTTTACTGATGCTCAAGTGCAACAGCCCAGCAGGTCTGCCTGTGCCAGGGCACAGGAAGAAGTTAAGAAGTACTGTAGTTCTCCACCTCTCCGTCTCTGGGGACCCTCTTGACTGGTGGGGTGGGAATGAGCTACGTTTTCCTCTTATTTCCAGGCTTCCCAAAAGGTACCAATGTGTTTTTTTTCAACAGCAAAATAAAATATAATAGAAATGAGTTCAACTCTTGTTTTTATTCCAAATATATTGTTTTTAGAAAATTGTTGCAAAAATGTGAAAAAGTGCATCCATAAACATAAATTAGAGATGCATCAATAATCATTTTGTGACTGAATCGGAGCCCCTGAATTTTAATAATCGAATTGTGAGGTGTCCAAAGATTCCCACCATTAATTGCAGTAGAGTTTCCAATATATTCCACTATTTTCTCGTTTTGTAGGAGAGGCTTTAATGTCTGTCTTTGATGTCTGAACTCTGACTCTGATGTCATTGGTGCTGACTGAATTCTACCCCCTGACAGACTGGGAAGGCTCCTATTGGTGATGTCATCATAAATATATGAAGGCCTTGTTTCAGTGTCAGGAACCAATCAGAGCAGCCTCCTCCTGACTAAACAGCTCTACTCATCAAGCCCCTGACCCCAGACTCTTCTTGGTGAACTGATCAGAGATCAGATTAGTAGAGAAGCAGTGACACAAAGGGAAACTTCCTCATTCCCTGAACGCAGCTTCATCAAACAGAGCAATGCTAACTGTTCACCTGCAGTAGTGATGTCATCAGGACAGGAAGTTGATCAGACATGGGAACTTTGACTCAGATCAACCAGGGAGGGAGGAGTTATCAGAGTCTGATTGTGCTGATGAATCATCAGAACTCTCCATCACGCCGTGGTCTCAGCGTTGACCTGAAGTCCCAGGCTTCAAGTCAATTTTTTCAATTTTATTTGTATAATGTGAGAAGGTGGAGCTACGGGTGGCAGCTTGAGCCTCTTCAGGTCTGCAGCCTCCTCCAGCAGCACCCGGATCTGGGATGAGGGGAGAAGAAGACGAGTTAGTAATGAGTGACACATATAGGAGGAAAGAGATGAGGAGAGAGAAGCCCAGTGCACCATGGGAGATCCCCCAGCAGCCTAAGCCTATAGCAGCAGATCTAAGGGCCAGCCTAAGCAGCCCAACTACAAGCCTGATCAAAAAGGTTGCTCTTAAAGGTTGAGAGGGTGTCTGCATTCTGGACTGAAACTGGGAAACGGTTCCACAGGAGGGGAGCCTGATAGCTGAAGGCTCTGGCTCCCAGTCTACTTTTAGAACTCTAGGAACCACCAATAACCCTGCATCCTGGGAGCGAAGGGTTCTAGCTGGATAATTGGGGACTAGGAGCTCTGTCAGGTATGAAGGAGCCTGACTGTTGAGGACTTTGTATGTTAGAAGGAGAATTTAGAATTCTATTCTGAATTTGACAGGGAGCCATGCAGAGAGGCCAGTACAGGAGAGACATGGTCTCTTCTACTAGTTCTAGTCAACACGCGGGCAGCAGCGTTCTGGACCAGCTGGAGAGTCTTTAGGGACATGAAAGACAGAACAGCGACCTGTCACACCTCTTCAGTGACCTGGGACATGATGGCAGTGGTGGGATTTGAACCAACGCCTCCTCAGAGACTGGAGCCTAAATCCAGCGCCTTAGACTGCTCGGCCACACTACCTCACTGTGCTGTTCTGTGAGTTGGTCTGCTAAAGGCATGTTGAAGAGGAAGTAACATCATGATATCAAACTTATTCTGAAGGGGGACCCCTTCCCTCCACGGTCACAGGAAGTGACAACAGCACCGCTAGAAGCAGGAAAGAAATGGTAAAAGGACTCAGTTTGTACAGAGCCTTTCTACCTCAGCAGCACTCAAGGAGCTGAACAATGTCCTCTCATTCACACACACTCACACACTGATGCTGAAGGCTGCCATGCAAGGAGCCAACCTACTCATCAGAAGTATTTAGGGGTTCAGTCTCTTACTCAAGGACACTTTGACATGGTGACTGGGGGTAGTGAGGATGGAACTGGACACTGGTATCTGCAACGACTCCATCAACTCCTAATCTAGCAGCTCTGCTGGGTCCAACTATTTTACAGAACATTTGACAGACCTGTGGAGCAGTGAGGACACACATGAGTTGATCACATGATCCACTGAAGCACCATTTTACCTGCCACTGAGGTCACCAACATGAACTGGAGTTGGGAATCTTGAACTGAACCTGGTATCACAGCGACACCTGCTGCTGCAAAATGGAACAGCAACATTGAACCAAGTACAGGATTGGAGGGAGACTGATGGTCTCTGTTTGGGTTTTTGAAGAACAAGGAGGGCGTGGGTTCAAGCTGGATTCTCAGAGACTATTTCCCCAACCTCTACATTGGAATCTGCACTGCCATCCAGTCATGTGACTGAAGCCATCCAGTCACATGACTGAAGTCATCCATTCATGTCAGTGATGTCACTCTGCAGGACTGTCATTGCCGTCTCATTCCAGAAAAGAATCCAGACTCCACCTGTGGCTCTATGATAACTGATGGACCTCTGGTTGGAGGCTGGACGATGATGTTTGGACTGGAAGGAAAACTCCTTGTCCAAATTCCATTGTGTTCAAGTTTAAAGTCCCACAATAAGAAGTAGCTGAATTTGACAGATTTCGTTTCACTTTGATCTTCACAAAGACAAAGTGCGTCTGATGGAGGCACCTCTGACAGAGTGGAATGTTTCCATGTTGCCATGACAACGTGAGGCCCCTCACCTCATCTGTTCCTTCTGCCGGTCGGCGTCAAGAGAGCAAGATGGCTGCTTCTCCATCTGGGTGGATGAGCAGCTCCTCCCTCTCTGAACCTGAATGGAGCAGAACCATGAAATCATTGCAGGAAATCATGGAGGAGAAATGAATGAATGAGACTTCCAGTCAAACTGAGACAAACGTCCTGGTTTGGTTATCAAAGATATCTGACATTCATCAGTAGACTGACAAAGATGCTCATTATTATTGCAGCAGATTAAACTAGAGAATAAAGAGGGTCTCATTTTTGGAAAAAATATTTAATATTTCATTACATTTTCCAAAATCCATCCATCGTCATCTTCCGCTTATTCCTTACTAGTAAGGGTCGCGGGGGGACTGGAGCCTATCCCAGCGTCTTCAGGCCAGAGGCAGGGTTCACCCTGGACAGGTCACCAGTCCATCACAGGGCCAACATACAGAGACAGACAACCATTCACTCTCACAGTCACACCTACAGTCAATTTAGAGTATCAATCAGCCTCATCCCCTCTTGATGTCTTTGGACTGTGGGAGGAAGCTGGAGTACCAGAGAGAACCCACGCAGGAAAGGGGAGTCTCACAAAGAAAGATCCCGCGCCCGAGCCGGGACTCGAACCCGGAACCTTATTGCTGTTAGGCCACAGTGCTAACCATTGCACCAACATGTAGCACATTTTCCAAAATATGACAGTATATTTTGGTTTTATAGGAGAGCCTTTAATGTCTGTCTTTATTATCGGTTTATTATCGGTTATTAGCAATTCTTAGGACATCACTGTCACATTATTTTTAGGTTCGTAGCAACTCTTACTAAATGACTGTCAGCATCACTTTGAGGTTGTTCGAAACACTTACTACATTACTGTAAGCATCACTGAGTTTATTAGCAACTATCACTAAATTACTGTTAGCATCGTCTTGAGTTCATTAGCAATTCTTCCGACATCACTGTCACATTATTTTGAAGTTATTAGCAGCTCTTACTAGATTACCGTCAGAATCATTTTGAGTTCAATAGCAATTCTTAAGACATTCCTGTAGCATCATTTTGAGGTTCGTAGCAACTCTTAATACATGACTGTCAGCATCACTTTGGGTTTATTAGCAACTATCACTACGTTACTGTTAGCATCATTTTGAGTTCATTAGCAATCCTTCTGACATCACTGTCGCATTATTCTTAGGTTCGTAGAAACTCTTACTACATTACTGTATCATTGTTTTAAGGTTCGTAGAAACTCTTACGACATGACTGTCAGCATCACTTTGAGTTTATGAGCAACTATCACTACATTACTGTGAGCATAATTTTGAGTTCATTAGCAATTCTTACTCCATCACTGTCGCATCATTTTGAGATCATTAGCAATTCTTCCGACATCACTGTCGCAATATTTTGAGGTTCGTAGCAACTCTTACTACATGACTGTCAGCATCACTTTGAGGTTATTCGAAACTTTCACTCCATTACTGTTAGCATCATTTTGAGTTCATTAGCAATTCTTACTACATCACTGTCGCATCATTTTGAGATAATTTCCAATTCTTCTGACATCACTGTCGCATTATTTTGAGTTCATTCGCAGCTCTTACTACATTACTGTCAGCATCACTTTGAGTTTATGAGCAACTATCACTACATTACCGTCAGCATCATTTTGAGTTCATTAGCAATTCTTAGTAAATCACTGTCGCATCATTTTGAGTTCATTAGCAAGTCTTCCGTCATCACTGTCGCATTATTTTGAGGTTCGTAGCAACTCTAACTACATGACTGTCAGCATCATTTTAAGGTTACTCGCAAGTTTCACTACATTACTGTTAGCATCATTTTGAGTTCATTAGCAATTCTTACTACATCACTGTCCCATCATTTCAGATCATAAGCAATTCAGATCATAAGCAATTCTTACTACATCACTGTCACATCATTTTGAAGTTCGTAGCAACTCTTACTACATTACTGTTGCATTATTTTAAGGTTCGTAGCAACTCTTCCTATATGACTGTCAGCATCACTTTGAGTTTATTGGCAACTTTCACTCCATTACTGTTATCATCATTTTGAGTTCATTAGCAATTCTTACTACATCACTGTCACATTTTTTTGAGTTCATTAGCAATCCTTCTGACATCACTGTCGCATTATTCTTAGGTTCGCAGAAACTCTTACTACATTACTGTATCATTATTTTAAGGTTCGTAGAAACTCTTACTACATGACTGTCAGCATCACTTTGAGTTTATGAGCAACTATCACTACATTACTGTGAGCATAATTTTGAGTTCATTAGCAATTCTTACTCCATCACTGTCGCATCATTTTGAGATCATTAGCAATTCTTCCGACATCACTGTCGCAATATTTTGAGGTTCGTAGCAACTCTTACTACATGACTGTCAGCATCACTTTGAGGTTATTCGAAACTTTCACTCCATTAATGTTAGCATCATTTTGAGTTCATTAGCAATTCTTACTACATCACTGTCGCATCATTTTGAGATAATTTCCAATTCTTCTGACATCACTGTCGCATTATTTTGAGTTCATTCGCAGCTCTTACTACATTACTGTCAGCATCACTTTGAGTTTATGAGCAACTATCACTACATTACCGTCAGCATCATTTTGAGTTCATTAGCAATTCTTAGTAAATCACTGTCGCATCATTTTGAGTTCATTAGCAATTCTTCCGTCATCACTGTCGCATTATTTTGAGGTTCGTAGCAACTCTAACTACATGACTGTCAGCATCATTTTAAGGTTACTCGCAAGTTTCACTACATTACTGTTAGCATCATTTTGAGTTCATTAGCAATTCTTACTACATCACTGTCCCATCATTTCAGATCATAAGCAATTCAGATCATAAGCAATTCTTACTACATCACTGTCACATCATTTTGAAGTTCGTAGCAACTCTTACGACATTACTGTTGCATTATTTTAAGGTTCGTAGCAACTCTTCCTATATGACTGTCAGCATCACTTTGAGTTTATTGGCAACTTTCACTCCATTACTGTTATCATCATTTTGAGTTCATTAGCAATTCTTACTACATCACTGTCACATTTTTTTGGGATCATTAGCAATTCTTCTGACATCACTGTCGCATTATTTTGAGGTTCATAGCAACTCTTACTACATTACTGTTGCATTATTTTGAGGTTCGTAGAAACTCTTATTACATGACTGTCAGCATCACTTTGAGTTTATTCGAAACTTTCACTACCATACTGTTAGCATCATTTTGAGTTCATTAGCAATTCTTACATCACTGTCAGCAACATTTTTAGGTTACTCGCAACTCTAACCACATGACTGTCAGCATCACTTTGAGGTTATTCGAAACTTTCACTCCATTACTGTTAGCATCATTTTGAGTTCATTAGCAATTCTAACGACATCACTGTTGCATCATTTTGAGATCATTCGCAATTCTTCCGACATCACTGTCGCATTATTTTGAGGTTCGTAGCAACTCTTACTACATTACTGTCAGCATCACTTTGAGGTTGTTCGAAACTTTCACTCCATTAATGTTAGCATCATTTTGAGTTCATTAGCAATTTTTATTAAATCACTGTCGCATCATTTTGAGATCTCTGGCAATTCTTCTGACATCACTATCGCATTAATTTGAGGTTCGTAGCAACTCTTACTACATTACAGTTGCGTCATTTTAAGGTTCACAGCAATTCTTATTACATGACTGTGATAATCACTTTGAGGTTGTTCGAAACTTTCACTCCATTACTGTTCGCATCATTCTGAGTTCATTACAATTATTACTACATCACTGTCGCATCATTTTGAGTTCATTACCAATTCTTACGACATCACTGTCCAAACAGTTTGAGATCATGAACAATTCTTCTCACATCACTGTCGCAATATTTTGAGGTTCGTAGCAACACTTACTACATGACTTTCAGCATCACTTTGAGGTTTTTCCAAACACTTACTACATTACTGGAAGCATCATTGAGTTTATTAGAAACTATCACTACGTTACTGTTAGCATCATTTTGAGTTTAATAGCAATTCTTCCGACATCACTGTCGCATTATTTTGAGGTTAGTAGCAACTCTTACTACATGACTGTAAGCATTACTTTGAGGTTGTTCGAAACACTAACTACATTACTGTCAGCATCACTTTGAGTTTATTGGCAACTATCACTACGTTACTGTTAGCATCATTTTGAGTTTAATAGCAATTCTTACGACATCACTGTCAGCATCATTTTAAGCTTACTCGCAACTCTAACCACATGACTGTCATCATCACTTTGAGGTTATTCGAAACTTTCACTCCATTACTGTAAGCATCTTTTTGAATTCATTAGCAATTCTTACGACATCACTGTCGCATAATTTTGAGATCATTAGCAATTCTTCTGACATCACTGTCGCATTATTTTGATGTTCGTAGCAACACTTACTACATGACTGTCAGCATCACTTTGAGTTTATCAGCAACTTTCACTGAATTACTGTTGCCATCATTTTGAGTTCATTAGCAATTCTTACTAAATCACTCTCGCATCATTTTTAGATCTCTGGCAATTCTTCTGACATCACTATCGCATTAATTTGAGGTTCGTAGCAACTCTTACTACATTACAGTTGCGTCATTTTAAGGTTCACAGCAATTCTTATTACATGACTGTGATAATCACTTTGAGGTTGTTCGAAACAATTACTACATTACTGTAAGCATCACTGAGTTTATTAGCAACTATCACTACATTACTGTTGGCATCATCTAGAGTTCATTAGCAATTCTTCTGACATCACTGTCGCATTATTTTGAGGTTCGTAGCAACTCTTACGATATTACTGTTGCATTATTTAAAGGTTTGTAGAAACTCTGACTACATGACTGTCAGCATCACTTTGAGGTTCTTCGAAACACTTACTACATCACTGTAAGAATCACTGACTTTATTAGCAACTATCACTACATTACTGTTAGCATCATTTTGAGTTCATTAGCAATTGTTATGACATCACTGTACCATCAATTTGAGATCATTACCAATTCTTCTGACATCACTGTTGCATTATTTTGAGGTTCGAAGAAACTCTTACTACATTACTGTAAGCATCACTTTGAGGTTGTTCGAAACACTTACTACATTACTGTAAGCATCATTGAGTTTATTAGCTACTATCACTACATTACTGTTCGCATCATCTTGAGTTCATTAGCAATTGTTACGACATCACTGTCCCATCAGTTTGAGATCATTACCAATTCTTCTGACATCACTGTCGCATTATTTTGAGGTTCGAAGAAACTCTTACTACTTCACTGTTGCATTTTTTTAAAGATCGTAGCAACCCTTACTACATGACTGTCAGAATCACTTCCGAGGTTGTTCAAAACAGTTACAACATTTCTGACAGCATCACTTTGAGTCCATTAGCAACTATCACTACATTACTGTTAGCATCATTTTGAGGTTAGAAGCAACTCTTACTACACGACTATCGGCATCACTTTGAGGTTATTCGAAACACTTACTTCATTACTGTCAGCATCACTGAGTTTATTAGTAACTATCACTACGTTGCTGTTAACATCATTTTGAGTTCAAAAGCAATTCTTACGACATCAATGTCAGCATCATTTTTAGGTTATTCGAAACTCTCACTCCTTTACTGTTAGTATCATTTTGAGTTCATTAGCAATTCTTACTACATCACTGTCGCATCATTTTGAGATCATGAGCAATTCTTCTGACATCACTGTAGCATTATTTTAAGGTTAGTAGCAACTCTTACGACATGACTGTCAGCATCACTTTGAGGTTGTTCGAAACACTTACAACATTACTTTAAGCATCACTGAGTTCATCAGCAACTATCACTACATTATTGTTAGCATCATTTTGAGTTCATTAGAAATTCTTCCGACATCACTGTCGCAGTATTTTGAGGTTCGTGGCAACTCTTACTACATGACTGTCAGCATCACTTTGAGGTTATTCGAAACTTTCAATCCATTACTGTTAGCATCATTTTGATTTCATTAGCAATTCTTACTACATTACTGTTAGCATCATTTTGAGATCATTAGCAATTCTTATAGCAATACATTACTGTTAGCATAATTTTGAGTTTATTGCCAATTCTTACGACATCACTGTAGCATTAAATTGAAGTTAGTAGCAACTCTTACTACATGACTGTCAGCATAACTTTGAGGTTGTTCGAAACTTTCACTACATTACTGTTGCATTATTTTAAGGTTAAAATAAAAAGAGTTGCTCCGAACCAAAAAATTATGCAACAGTGATGTAGTAAGAAGTGCTAATGAACTCAAAATGATGCTAACAGTAATGGAGTGAAAGTTTCGAATAACCTCAAAGTGATGCTGACAGTCATGTAGTAAGAGTTGCTACGAACCTCAAAATAATGCGACAGTGATGTCAGAAGAATTGCTAATGATCTGAAATTATGCCACAGTGATAGAGTAAGAATTGCTAATGAACTCAAAATGATGCTAACAGTAATGGAGTGAACGTTTCGAATAACCTCAAAGTGATGCTGACAGTCATGTGGTTAGAGTTGCAAGTAACCTAAAAATGATGCTGACAGTAATGTAGCAAGAGTTGCTAATAACCTCAAAACAATGCTACAGTGATGTCGTAATAATTGCTAATGATCTAAAAAATGATGCGACAGTGATGTCATAAGAATTGCTTTGGACCTCAAAATGATGCGACAGTGATGCAGTAAGAATTGCTACTGAACTCAAAATGATGCTAACAGTAATGTAGTGATAGTTGCTAATAAACTCGGTGATGCTTACAGTAATGTAGTAAGTGTTTCGAACAACCTCAAAGTGATGCTGACAGTCATGTAGTAACAGTTGCTTCTAACATCAAAATGATGCAAACAGTAATGTAGTGGAAGTTGCTAATAAACTCAGTGATGCTTACAGTAATGTAGTAAGAGTTTCGAACAACCTCAAAGTGATGCTGACAGTCATGTAGTAATGTTTGCTACGAACCTTAAAAAATGCAACAGTAAAGTAGTAAGAGTTGCTACGAACCTTAAAATAATGTAACAATAATGTAGTAAGAGTTGCTTCGAACCTCAAAATAATTTGACAGTGATGTCAGAAGAATTGCTAAAGATCTCAAAATGATGCCACAGTGATGTAGTAAGAATTGCTAATGAACTCAAAATGATGCTAACAGTAATGGAGTGAAAGTTTGGAATAACCTGAAAGTGATGCTGACAGTCATGTAGTAAGAGTTGCTACGAACCTCAAAATAATGCGACAGTAATGTAGTAAAAGTTGCTACAAACCTCAAAATATTACGACAGTGATGTCGGAAGAATTGCTCATGAACTCAAAATGATGCTAACAGTAATGTAGTGATAGTTGCTAATCAACTCAGTGATGCTTACAGTAATGTAGTAAGTGTTTCGAATAACCTCAAAGTGATGCTGACAGTCATGTAGTAAGAGTTGCTACGAACCTAAAAATAATGCGACAATGATGTCGGAAGAATTGCTAATGATCTCAAAATGATGCGACAGTGATGTCGTAAGAATTGCTAATGAACTCAAAATGAAGCTAAAAGTAATGTAGTGAAAGTTTCGAAGAACCTCAAAGTGATGCTGACAGTCATGTAGTAAGTGTTGCTACGAACCTCAAAATATTACGACAGTGATGTCGGAAGAATTGCTCCTAACCTAAAAAAAAAGATGCTAACAGTAATGTAGTGACAGTTGCTAATAAACTCAGTGACGCTTACAGTCATGTCATAAGAGTTTGGAACAACCTCAAAGTGATGCTGACAGTCATGTAGTAATGGTTGCTACGAACCTTAAAAAATGCAACAAGAAAGTAGTCAGAGTTGCTTCCAACCTCAAAATAATGCGACAGTGATGTCAAAAGAATTGGTAATGATCTCAAACCTTTGGATAGTGATGTCGTAAGAATTGCTACAAAACTCAAATTAATGCGACAGTGATGTCGTAAGATCTGATAATAAACTCAAAATGATGCTAACAGTAATGTAGTGATAGTTGCTAATAAACTCAAAGTGATGCTGACAATAATGTAATAAGAGTTGCTATGATCCTCAAAATAATGCGACAGTGACATCGGAAGAATTTATCACGATCTCAAAATGATGTGACAGTGATGTCGGAAGAATTGCTAATGAACTCAAAATGATGCTAACAGTAATGTAGTGATATTTGCTAATCAACTCAGTGATGCTTACAGTAATGTAGTAAGTGTTTCGAATAACCTCAAAGTGATGCTGACAGTCATGTACTAAGAGTTGCTACGAACCTCAAAATAATGCGACAGTAATGTAGTAAAAGTTGCTACGAACCTCAAAATATTGCGACTGATGTCGGAAGAATTGCTCATGAACTTAAAATGAAGCTAACAGTAATGTAGTGGTAGTTGCTAATCAAGTCAGTGATGCTTACAGTAATGTAGTAAGTGTTTCGAATAACCTCAAAGTGATGGCGACAGTCATGTAGGAAGAGTTGCTCATGAACTCAAAATAATGCGACAGTAATGTAGTAAGAGTTGCTACGAACCTCAAAATAATGCGACATTGATGTCAGAAGAATTGCTAAAGATCTCAAAATGATGCAACAGTGATGTAATAAGACTTGCTAATGAACTCAAAAAGATCCTAACACTAATGGAGTGAAAGTTTCGAATAACCTCAAAGTGATGCTGACAGTCATGGAGTAAGTGTTGCTACGAACCTTAAAAAAATGCAACAATAATGTAGTAAGAGTTGCTACAAACCTCAAAATAATGCGAAAGTAATGTAGTAAAAGTTGCTATGAACCTCAAACTATTGCGACAGTGATGTTGGAAGAATTGCTAATGAACTCAAGATGATGCAAACAGTAATGTAGTCGTAGTTGCTAATCAAGTCAGTGATGCTTACAGTAATGTAGTAAGAGTTTCGAACAACCGCAAAGTGATGCTGACAGTCATTTAGTAAGAGTTGCTAATGAACTCAATTCAATGCTACAGTGATGGCGTGAGAATTGCTCATGAACTCAAAATGATGCTAAAAGTAATGTAGTGACAGTTGCTTAAAAACTCAAAGTGATGCTGACAGTAATGTAGTAAGAGTTGCTACGAACCTCAAAATAATGCGACAGTAATGAAGTAAGAGTTGCTACGAACCTCAAAATAATGCGACATTGATGTCAGAAGAATTGCTAAAGACCTCAAGATGATGCGACAGTGATGTAGTAAGAATTGCTAATGAACTCAAAATGATGCTAACAGTAATGGAGTGAAACTTTCGAATAACCTCAACGTGATGCTGACAGTCATGTACTAAGAGTTGCTACGAACCTCAAAATATTGCGACAGTGATGTCGGAAGAATTGCTAATGATCTCAAAATGATGCGACAGTGATGTAGTAAGAATTGCTAATGAACTCAAAATGATGCGAACAGTAATGGAGAGAAACTTTCAAATAACCTCAAAGTGATACTTACAGTTATGGAGTAAATGTTGCTACGAACCTCAAAATAATGCGAAAGTAATGTAGTAAAAGTTGCTACGAACCTCAAAATATTGCGACAGTGATGTCGGAAGAATTGCTAATGAACTCAAAATGATGCGAAAAGTAATGGAGTGATAGTTGCTAAGAAACTCAGTAATGCTTACAGTAATGTAGTAAGAGTTTCGAACAACCTCAAAGTGATGCTGACAGTCATTTAGTAAGAGTTGCTAATGAACTCAATTTAGTGCTACAGTGATGTCGTGAGAATTGCTCAACAACTCAAAATGATGCTAACAGTAATGTAGTGATAGTTGCTAAAAAACTAAAAGTGATGCTGACAGTAATGTAGTAAGAGTTGGTACGAACCTTAAAATAATGCAACAATAATGTAGTAAGAGTTGCTACGAACCTTAAAATAATGCAACAGTAATGTAGTAAGAGTTGCTACGAACCTCAAAATATTGCGACAGTGATGTCGGAAGAATTGCTAATGAACTCAAAATGATGCGACAGTGATGTAGTAAGAATTGCTAATGAACTCAAAATGATGCTCACAGTAATGGAGTGAAACTTTCGAATAACCTCAAAGTGATGCTGACAGTCATGTAGTAAGAGTTGCTACAAACCTCAAAATAATGTGACAGTAATGTCGTAAAAGTTGTTACGAACCTTAAAAAAATGCGACAGTAATGTAGGAAAAGTTGCTACGAACCTCAAAATATTGCGACAGTGATGTCGGAAGAAATGCTAATGAACTCAAAATGATGCTAACAGTAATGTAGTGATAGTTGCTAATCAACTCAGTGATGCTTACAGTAATGGAGTGAAACTTTCGAATAACCTCAAAGTGATGCTTACAGTAATGTAGTAAGTGTTGCTACAAACCTCAAAATAATGCGACAGTAATGTAGTAAAAGTTTCTACGAACCTCAAAATATTGCGACAGTGATGTCGGAAGAATTGCTAATGAACTTAAGATGATGCTAACAGTAATGTAGTGATAGTTGCTAAGAAACTCAGTGATGCTTACAGTAATGTAGTAAGAGTTTCGAACAACCTCAAAGTGATGCTGACAGTCATGAAGTAAGAGTTGCTACTAACCTCAATTTAATGCTGCAGTGATGTAGTAAGACTTGCTAATGAACTCAAAATGATGCTAACAGTAATGTAGTGATAGTTGCTAAAAAACTCAAAGTGATGCTGACAGTAATGTAGTAAGAGTGGCTACGAACCTTAAAAAAATGCAACAATAATATAGTAAGAGTTGCTACGAACCTAAAAATAATGTGACAGTGATGTCAGAAGAATTGCTAATGATCTCAAAATGATTCGACAGTGATTTAGTAAGAATTGATAATGAACTCAAAATGATGCGACAGTGATGTAGTAAAAGTTGCTACGAACCTCAAAATATTGCGACAGTGATGTCGGAAGAATTGCTAATGAACTCAAGATGATGCTAACAGTAATATAGTGATAGTTGCTTAGAAACTCAGTGATGCTTAAAGTAATGTAGTAAGAGTTTCGAACAACCTCAAAGTGATGCTGACAGTAATTTAGTAAGAGTTGCTAATGAACTCAATTTAATGCTACAGTGATGTCGTGAGAATTGCTCAACAACTCAAAATGATGCGAACAGTAATGTCGTGATACTTGCTAATAAACTCAAAGTGATGCTGACAGTAATGTAGTAAGAGTTGCTACGAACCTTAAAATAATGCAACAATAATGCAGTAAGAGTTGCTACGAACCTCAAAATATTGCGACAGTGATGTCGGATGAATTGCTAATGATCTCAAAATGATGCGACAGTGATGTAGTAAGAATTGCTAATGAACTCAAAATGAAGCTAACAGTAATGGAGTGAAACTTTCGAATAACCTCAAAGTGATGCTGACAGTCATGTAGTAAGAGTTGCTACGAACCTCAAAATATTGCGACAGTGATGTCGGAAGAATTGCTAATGAACTCAAGATGATGCTAACAGTAATATAGTGATAGTTGCTAAGAAACTCAGTGATGCTTAAAGTAATGTAGTAAGAGTTTCGAACAAACTCAAAGTGATGCTGACAGTCATTTAGGAAGAGTTGCTAATGAACTAAGTTCAATGCGACAGTGATTTCGTGAGAATTGGTCAACAACTCAAAATGATGCTAACAGTAATGTAGTGATAGTTGCTAATAAACTCAAAGTGATGCTGACAGTAATGTAGTAAGAGTTGCTAGGAACCTTAAAATAATGCAACAATAATGTAGTAAGAGTTGCTACGAACCTCAAAATAATGTGACAGTGATGTCGGAAGAATTGCTAATGATGTCAAAATGATGCGACAGTGATGTAGTAAAAGTTGCTACGAACCTCAAAATATTGCGACAGTGATGTCAGAAGAATTGCTAATGAACTCAAAATGATGCGAACAGTAATGAAGTGATAGTTGCTAATTAACTCAGTGATGCTTACAGTAATGTAGTAAGTGTTTCGAATAACCTCAAAGTGATGGTGAC
Organism: Aulostomus chinensis; assembly: GCF_037954235.1. Classification (NCBI taxonomy): domain Eukaryota; kingdom Metazoa; phylum Chordata; class Actinopteri; order Syngnathiformes; family Aulostomidae; genus Aulostomus; species Aulostomus chinensis. Next base: position 123,809 of record NC_141320.1, on the reverse strand, counting down.
AGTCATGTAGTAAGAGTTGCTACGAAACTCAAAATAATGCGACAGTGATGTCGGAAGAATTGCTAATGATCTCAAAATGATGCGACAGTGACGTAGTAAGAATTGCTAATGAACTCAAAATGATGCTAACAGTAATGGAGTGAAAGTTTCGAATAACCTCAAAGTGATGCGGACAGTAATGTAGTAAAAGTTGCTACGAACCTTAAAATATTGCAACAGTGATGTCGGAAGAATTGCTAATGAACTCAAAATGATGCTAACAGTAATGGAGTGAAAGTTTCGAATAACCTCAAAGTGATGCTGACAGTCATGTAGTAAGTGTTTCGAATAACCTCAAAGTGATGCTGACAGTCATGTACTAAGAGTTGCTACGAACCTCAAAATAATGCAACGGTAATGTAGTAAAAGTTGCTACGAACCTCAAAATATTGCGACAGTGATGTCGGAAGAATTGCTAATGAACTCAAAATGATGCTAACAGTAATGTAGTGATAGTTGCTAATCAACTCAGTGGTGCTTACAGTAATGTAGTAAGTGTTTCGAATAACCTCAAAGTGATGCTGACAGTCATGTAGTAGGAGTTGCTACGAACCTCAAAATAATGCGACAGTGATGTAGTAACAATTGCTAATGAACTCAAAATGATGATAACAGTAATGGAGTGAAACTTTCGAATAACCTCAAAGTGATGCTGAGAGTCATGTAATAAGAGTTGCTACGAACCTTAAAATTATGCAACAATAATGTAGTAAAAGTTGCTACGAACCTCAAAATAATGTGACAGTGATGTCAGAAGAATTGCTAATGATCTCAAAATGATGCGACAGTGATTTAGTAAGAATTGCTAATGAAATCAAAATGATGCAAACAGTAATGGAGTGAACGTTTCGAATAACCTCAAAGTGATGCTGACAGTCATGTACTAAGAGTTTCTACGAACCTCAAAATAATGCGACAGTAATGTAGTAAAAGTTGCTACGAACCTCAAAATATTGCGACAGTGATGTCGGAAGAATTGCTAATGAACTCAAAATGATGCTTTCAGTAATGTAGTGATAGTTGCTAATCAAGTCAGTAATGCTTTCAGTAATGTAGTAAGTGTTTCGAAGAACCTCAAAGTGATGCTGACAGTCATGTAGTAAGAGTTGCTACGAACCTCAAAATACTGCGACAGTGATGTCAGAAGAATTGCGAAAGATCTCAAAATGATGCGACAACGATGTCAGAAGAATTGATAATGAACTCAAAATGATGCTCACAGTAATGGAGTGAAAGTTTCGAAGAACCTCAAAGTCATGCTGACAGTCATGTAGTAAGTGTTGCTACTTACCTCAATTTAATGGTACAGTGATGTCTATGAATTGCTAATAAACTCAAAATGATGCTAACAGTAATGTAGTGATAGTTGCTAATCAAGTCAGTAATGCTTTCAGTAATGTAGTAAGTGTTTCGAAGAACCTCAAAGTGATGCTGACAGTCATGTAGTAAGAGTTGCTACGAACCTCAAAATACTGCGACAGTGATGTCAGAAGAATTGCAAAAGATCTCAAAATGATGCAACAGTGATTTAGTAAGAATTGCTAATGAACTCAAAATGATGCTAACAGTAATGTAGTAAGTGTTTCGAACAACCTCAAAGTGATGCTGACAGTCATGTAGTAAGAGTTTCTACGAACCTCAAAATAATGCGACAGTGGTGTCGGAAGAATTGCTAAAGATCTCAAAATGATGCGACAGTGATTTACTAAGAATTGCTAATGAACTCAAAATGATGCTAACAGTAATGGAGGGAACATTTCGAATAACCTCAAAGTGATCCTGTCAGTCATATAGTAAGAGTTGCTACGAACCTCAAAAAAAATACGAAAGTGATGTCGTAAAAGTTGCTACGAATCTCAAAATATTGCGACAGTGATGTCGGAAGAATTGCTCATGAACTCAAAATGATGCTAACAGTAATGTAGTGAAAGTTGCTAATTAACTCAGTGATGCTTACAGTAATGTAGTAAGTGTTTCGAATAACCTCAAAGTGATGCTGACAGTCATGTACTAAGAGTTGCTACGAACCTCAAAATAATGCAACGGTAATGTAGTAAAAGTTGCTACGAACCTCAAAATATTGCGACAGTGATGTCGGAAGAATTGCTAATGAACTCAAAATGATGCTAACAGTAATGGAGTGAAAGTTTCGAAGAACCTCAAAGTCATGCTGACAGTCATGAAGTAAGTGTTGCTACTTACCTCAATTTAATGGTACAGTGATGTCTATGAATTGCTAATAAACTCAAAATGATGCTAACAGTAATGTAGTGATAGTTGCTAATGAACTCAAAGTGATGCTGACAGTAATGTAGTAAGTGTTTTGAACAACCTCAAAGTGATTATGACAGTCATGTGGTAAGGGTTGCTACAAACCTTAAAATAATGCAACAGTAAAGTAGTAAGAGTTGCTACGAACATCAAAATAATGCAACAGTGATGTCAGAAGAATTGCTAATGATCTCAAAATGATGCGACAGTGATTTAGTAAGAATTGCCAAGGAACTTAAAATCATGCTAACAGTAATGGAGTGAAAGTTTCGAATAACCTCAAAGTGATGCTGACAGTCATGGACTAAGAGTTGCTACGAACCTCAAAATAATGCGACAGTAATGTAGTAAAAGTTGCTACGAACCTCAAAATATCGCGACAGTGATGTCAGAAGAATTACTAATGAACTCAAAATGATGCTAACAGTAATGTAGTGATAGTTGCAAATAAACTCAGTGATGCTTACAGTAATGTAGTAAGTGTTTCGAACAACCTCAAAGTGATGCTGACAGTCATGTAGTAAGAGTTGCCACTAACCTCAAAATAATGCGACAGTCATGTCAGAAGAATTGCTAAAGATGTCAAAATGATGCAACAGTGATTTAGTAAGAATTGCTAATGAACTCAAAATGATGCTAACAGTAATGGAGTGAACGTTTCGAATAACCTCAAAGTGATGCTGACAGTCATGTAGTAAGTGTCGCTACTTACCTCAATTTAATGGTACAGTGATGTCTATGAATTGCTAATAAACTCAAAATGATGCTAACTGTAATGTAGTGATAGTTTCTAATAAACTCAAAGTGATGCTGACAGTAATGTAGTAAGAGTTGCTACGAACCTTTAAATAATGCAACGGTAATGTCGTAAAAGGCAAGGCAATTTATTTAAAAGTTGCTACGAACATCAAAATAATGCGACAGTGATGTCAGAAGAATTGCTAAAGATCTCAAAATGATGCGACAGTGATTTAGTAAGAATTGCTAATGAACTCAAAATGATGCTAACAGTAATGGAGTGAACGTTTCGAATAACCTCAAAGTGATGCTGACAGTCATGTAGTAAGTGTCGCTACTTACCTCAATTTAATGGTACAGTGATGTCTATGAATTGCTAATAAACTCAAAATGATGCTAACTGTAATGTAGTGATAGTTTCCAATAAACTCAAAGTGATGCTGACAGTAATGTAGTAAGAGTTGCTACGAACCTTTAAATAATGCAACGGTAATGTAGTAAAAGGCAAGGCAATTTATTTAAAAGTTGCTACGAACATCAAAATAATGCGACAGTGATGTCAGAAGAATTGGTAATGATCTCAAACTGATGGGACAGTGATGTCGTAAGAATTGCTAATGAACGCAAAAATGATGCTAAAGTAATGTAGTGAAAGTTGGTAATAAACTCAGTGATGCTTCCAGTAATGTTGTCAGTGTTTCGAATAACCTCAAAGTGATGCTGAAAGTCACGTAGTAAGAGTTGCTACTAACCTCAATTTAATGCGACAGTGATGTGGTGAGAGTTGATAGTAATTTCAAAATCACGCTAAAGTGATGTAATGAGAGTTGCTACATACCTAAGAAATGATGCTAAAGTGATGTGGTGAGAGTTGCTACTTACCTAATAAATGATGCTACAGTGATGTAATGAGAGTTGCTACGATCCTCAAAATGATGCTAAAGTGATGTAATGAGGGTTGCGACAAACCGAAGAAGTGATGCTACAGTGATGTCGTGAGAGTTGCTACATACCTAAGAAATGATGCTACAGTGATGTGGTGAGAGTTGCTACAAACCTAAAAATTATGCGACAGTGATGTAATGAGAGTTGCTAGGAATCTCAAAATGATGCTCCAGTAATGTCATGAGAGTTGCGACTATCCTCAAAATGATGCGACAATGATGTAGTGAGAGTTGCTACGATCCTCAAAATTATGCTACAGTGATGTTATGACAGTTGCTACTAACCTAAGAAATTATGCTGACAATGTTGTGGTGACAGTTGATAGTCATTTCAAAATCATGCTAAAGTGATGTCATGAGAGTTGCTTCTAACCAAACAAATGATGCTACATTGATGTGGTGAAATTTGCTACAAACCTCAAACTGATGCTACAGTGATGTCATGGGAGTTGCTACTAACCTAAGAAATGATGCTACAGTGATATAATGAGAGTTGCTACAAATGTCAAAATGATGCAATAGTGATGTAGTGAGAGTTACTACGATCCTCAAAATGATGCTACAGTGATGTGGTGAGAGTTGATAGTAATTTCAAAATCACGCTAAAGTGATGTCGTGAGAGTTGCTACGATCCTCAAAATGATGCTAAAGTGACGTAATGAGAGTTGCGAATAACCTAAGAAGTGATGCTACAGTGATGTGGTGAGAGTTGATACTAATTTCAAAATAATGCTAAAGTGGTGTAGTGAGAGTTGCTACGAACCGCAAAATGATGCTACAGTGATGTAATGAGAGTTGCTACTTACCTAAGAAATGATGTTACAGTGATGTGGTGAGAGTTGCTACGAACCTCAAAATGATGCTACAGTGATGTAATGAGAGTTGCTACAAATGTCCAAATGATGCTAGAGTGATGTAATGAGAGTTGCTACAAACCTAAGAAATGATGCTACAGTGATGTAATGAGAGTTGCTACAAATGTCCAAATGATGCTAGAGCTATGTCATAAGATTTGCTACAAACCTAAGAAATGATGCTACAGTGATGTGGTGAGAGTTGCTACAAATGTCCAAATGATGCTAGAGTGATGTAATGAGATTTGCTACAAACCTTAGAAATGATGGTACAGTGATGTGGTGAGAGTTGCTACGAACCTCAAAATGATGCTACAGTTATGTAATGAGAGTTGCCTCTTACCTAAGAAATGATGCTACAGTGATGTGGTGATAGTTGCTACGAACCTCAAAATAATGCTACAGTGATGTAATGAGAGTTGCCACGAATCTCAAAATGATGCTACAGTAATGTCGCGAGAGTTGCGACTATCCTCAAAATGATACGACAGTAATGTAGTGAGAATTGCTACGATTCTCAAAATGATGCAACAGTGATGTAATGAGAGCTGCTACGATCCTCAAAATGAGGTGGCAATGATGTAGTGACAATTGATACTAATCTCAAAATGATGCTAAAGTGATGTAATGAGAGTAGCTACAAACCTAAGAAGTGATGCTACAGTGATGTGGTGAGAGTTGATAGTAATTTCAAAATGATGCTAAAGCGGTATAATGAGAGTTGCTACTAACCGAAGAAATGATGCTACAGTGATGTGGTGAGAGTTGCTACGAACCTCAAAATGATGCAACAGTGATGTAATGAGAGTTGCTACGAATCTCAAAATGATGCTAGAGTGAAGTAATGAGATTTGCTACAAACCTAAGAAATGATGCTACAGTAATGTCGTGAGAGTTGCGACTATCCTCAAAATGATGCGACAATGATGTATTGAGAGTTGCTACGATCCTCAAAATGATGCTACAGTGATGTGGTGAGAGTTGCTACGATCCTCAAAATGATGCTACAGTGATGTTATGACAGTTGCTACTAACCTAAGAAATTATACTGACAGTGTTGTGGTGAGAGTTGATAGTAATTTCAAAATCATGCTAAAGTGATGTCATGAGAGTTGCTACGATCCTTAAAATGATGCAACAGTGATGTCATGAGAGTTGCTTCGAATATCAAAATGATGCTACAGTAATGTAGTGAGAGTTGCTACAAACCTCAAAATGATGCTACAGTGATGTCATGGGAGTTGCTACTAACCTAAGAAATGATGCTACAGTGATGAAATGAGAGTTGCTACAAATGTCAAAATGATGCTTCCAGTATTGTAGTGAGAGTTGCTACAAACCTCAAAATGATGCTACAGTGATGTCATGGGAGTTGCTACTAACCTAAGAAATGATGCTACAGTGATGCAGTGAGAGTTGATAGTAATTTCAAAATAAAGCTAAAGCTGTGTAATGAGAGTTGATACTTCCCTAAGAAATGATGCTACAGTGATGTAGTGAGAGTTGCTACGAACCGCAAAATGATGCTACAGTGATGTAAAGAGGGTTGCTATTTACCTAAGAAATGATGCGACAGTGATGTGGTGAGAGTTGCTACTAAACTAAGAAATGATGCGACAGTGATGTAATGAGAGTTGCGACTAATCTCAAAATGATGGTTACAGTGATGTAGTGAGAGTTGCTACGATGCTCAAAATGATGCTACAGTGATGTTATGACAGTTGCTACTAACCTAAGAAATTATGCTGACAATGTTGTGGTGACAGTTGATAGTCATTTCAAAATCATGCAAAAGTGATGTCATGAGAGTTGCTTCTAACCAAACAAATGATGCTACATTGATGTGGTGAAATTTGCTACGAACCTCAAACTGATGCTACAGTGATGTCATGGGAGTTGCTACTAACCTAAGAAATGATGCTACAGTGATATAATGAGAGTTGCTACAAATGTCAAAATGATGCAATAGTGATGTAGTGAGAGTTACTACGATCCTCAAAATGATGCTACAGTGATGTGGTGAGAGTTGATAGTAATTTCAAAATCACGCTAAAGTGATGTCGTGAGAGTTGCTACGATCCTCAAAATGATGCTAAAGTGACGTAATGAGAGTTGCGAATAACCTAAGAAGTGATGCTACAGTGATGTGGTGAGAGTTGATACTAATTTCAAAATAATGCTAAAGTGGTGTGGTGAGAGTTGCTACGAACCGCAAAATGATGCTACAGTGATGTAATGAGAGTTGCTACTTACCTAAGAAATGATGCTACAGTGATGTGGTGAGAGTTGCTACGAACCTCAAAATGATGCTACAGTGATGTAATGAGAGTTGCTACAAATGTCCAAATGATGCGAGAGTGATGTAATGAGAGTTGCTACAAACCTAAGAAATGATGCTACAGTGATGTAATGAGAGTTGCTACAAATGTCCAAATGATGCTAGAGTGATGTAATGAGATTTGCTACAAACCTAAGAAATGATGCTACAGTGATGTGGTGAGAGTTGATAGTAATTTCAAAATCATGCTAAAGTGATGTAATGAGAGTTGCTACTTACCTTAGAAATGATGGTACAGTGATGTGGTGAGAGTTGCTACGAACCTCAAAATGATGCTACAGTTATGTAATGAGAGTTGCCTCTTACCTAAGAAATGATGCTACAGTGATGTGGTGATAGTTGCTACGAACCTCAAAATAATGCTACAGTGATGTAATGAGAGTTGCCACGAATCTCAAAATGATGCTTCAGTAATGTCGCGAGAGTTGCGACTATCCTCAAAATGATACGACAGTAATGTAGTGAGAGTTGCTACGATTCTCAAAATGATGCAACAGTGATGTGATGAGAGCTGCTACGATCCTCAAAATGAGGTGGCAGTGATGTAGTGACAATTGATACTAATCTCAAAATGATGCTAAAGTGATGTAATGAGAGTAGCTACAAACCTAAGAAGTGATGCTACAGTGATGTGGTGAGACTTGATAGTAATTTCAAAATGATGCTAAAGCGGTGTAATGAGAGTTGCTACTAACCGAAGAAATGATGCTACAGTGATGTGGTGAGAGTTGCTACGAACCTCAAAATGATGCAACAGTGATGTAATGAGAGTTGCTACGAATCTCAAAATGATGCTAGAGTGATGTAATGAGATTTGCTACAAACCTAAGAAATGATGCTACAGTAATGTCGTGAGAGTTGCGACTATCCTCAAAATGATGCGACAATGATGTATTGAGAGTTGCTACGATCCTCAAAATGATGCTACAGTGATGTGGTGAGAGTTGCTACGATCCTCAAAATGATGCTACAGTGATGTTATGACAGTTGCTACTAACCTAAGAAATTATACTGACAGTGTTGTGGTGAGAGTTGATAGTAATTTCAAAATCATGCTAAAGTGATGTCATGAGAGTTGCTACGATCCTTAAAATGATGCAACAGTGATGTCATGAGAGTTGCTACGAATATCAAAATGATGCTACAGTAATGTAGTGAGAGTTGCTACAAACTTCAAAATGATGCTACAGTGATGTCATGGGAGTTGCTACTAACCTAAGAAATGATGCTACAGTGATGCAATGAGAGTTGCTACAAATGTCAAAATGATGCTTCCAGTATTGTAGTGAGAGTTGATAGTAATTTCAAAATAAAGCTAAAGCTGTGTAATGAGAGTTGATACTTCCCTAAGAAATGATGCTACAGTGATGTAGTGAGAGTTGCTACGAACCGCAAAATGATGCTACAGTGATGTAAAGAGGGTTGCTATTTACCTAAGAAATGATGCTACAGTGATGTGGTGAGAGTTGCTACTAAACTAAGAAATGATGCGACAGTGATGTAATGAGAGTTGCGACTAATCTCAAAATGATGGTTACAGTAACGTCGTGAGAGTTGCTACGAACCTCAAAATGATGCTGAAAGTGATGTAGTGAGAGTTGCTACTAACCTAAGAAACGATGCTACAGTGATGTCATAAGAATTGCTACTAACCAAAGAAATGATGCTACAGTGATGTGGTGAGAGTTGCTACGAATCTCAAAATGATGCTACAGTGATGTAATGAGAGTTGCTACTAACCTAAGAAGTTATGCTACAGTGATGTGGTGAGTGTTGATAGTAATTTAAAAATCATGCTAAAGTGATGTAGTGAGAGTTGCTACGGTCCTCAAAATGATGCTACAGTGATGTAATGAGAGTTGCTACGAATCTCAAAATGATGATACAGTAATGTCGTGAGAGTTGCGACTATCCTCAAAATGATACTAAAGTGATGTAGTGAGAGTTGCTACGATCCTCAAAATGATGTTAAGTGATGTAATGAGAGTTGCGACAAACCTAAGAAGTGATGCTACAGTGATGTGGTGAGAGTTGATACTAATTTCAAAATAATGCTAAAGTGGTGTAGTGAGAGTTGCTACGAACCGCAAAATGATGCTACAGTGATGTAATGAGAGTTGCTACTTACCTAAGAAATGATGCTACAGTGATGTGGTGAGAGTTGCTACGAACCTCAAAATGATGCTACAGTGATGTAATGACAGTTGCTAGGAATCTCAAAATGATGCTCCAGTAATGTTGTGAGAGTTGCGACTATCCTCAAAATGATACGACAGTGATGTAATGAGAGTTGCTACAAATGTCCAAATGATGCTAGAGTGATGTAATGAGAGTTGCTACAAACCTAAGAAATGATGCGACAGTCATGTGCTGAGAGTTGATAGTAATTTCAAAATCATGCTAAAGTGATGTAATGAGAGTTGCTACTTACCTCAGAAATGATGCGACAGTGATGTGGTGAGAATTGCTACGAACCTCAAAATGATGCTACAGTGATGTAATGAGAGTTGCTACTTACCTAAGAAATGATGCTACAGTGATGTGGTGAGAGTTGCTACGAACCTCAAAATGATGCTACAGTGATGTAATGAGAGTTCCTACGAATCTAAAAATGATGCTTCAGTAACTTCGCGAGAGTTGCGACTATCCTCAAAATGATGCTACAGTGATGAAATGAGAGTTGCTACTTCCCTCAAAAAGATGCGACAGTGATGTAGTGAGAGTTGCTACGATCCTCAAAATGATGCTACAATGAGTAATGAGAGTTGCTACGAATCTCAAAATGATGCAACAGTAATGTCGTGAGAGTTGCGACTATCCTCAAAATGATGCGACAGTGATGTAGTGAGAGTTGCTACGATCCTCAAAATGATGCTTAAGTGATGTAATGAGAGTTGCTACAAACCTAAGAAGTGATGCTACAGTGATGTGGTGAGAGTTGATACTAATTTACAAATAATGCTAAAATGGTGTAGTGAGAGTTGCTACGAACCGCAAAATGATGCTACAGTTATGTAATGAGAGTTGCTACTTACCTAAGAAATGATGCTACAGTGATGTGGTGAGAATTGATACTAATTTACAAATAATGCTAAAGTGGTGTAGTGAGAGTTGCTACGAACCGCAAAATGATGCTACAGTTATGTAATGAGAGTTGCTACTTACCTAAGAAATGATGCTACAGTGATGTGGTGAGAGTTGCTACGAACCTCAAAATGATGCTACAGTGATGTAATGAGAGTTGCTACTTACCTAAGAAATGATGCTACAGTAATTTCGCGAGAGTTGCGACTATCCTCAAAATGATGCTACAGTGATGTAGTGAGAGTTGCTACGATCTTCAAAATGATGCGACAGTGATGTGGTGAGAGTTGCTACGATCCTCAAAATGATGCTACAGTGATGTTATGACAGTTGCTACTAACCTAAGAAATTATACTGACAGTGTTGTGGTGAGAGTTGATAGTAATTTCAAAATCATGCTAAAGTGATGTCATGAGAGTTGCTTCTAACCGAAGAAATGATGCTACAGTGATGTAGGCAGAGTTGGTACGATGCTCAAACTGATGCTTCCAGTAATGTAGTGAGAGTTGCTACAAACCTCAAAATGATGCTACAGTGATGTCATGGGAGTTGCTCCGAACCTCAGAAATGATGCTAGAGTGATGTAAGGAGATTTGCTACAAACCTAAGAAATGATGCTACAGTAATGTCGTGAGAGTTGCGACTATCCTCAAAATGATGCGACAATGATGTATTGAGAGTTGCTACGATCCTCAAAATGATGCTGCAGTGATGTGGTGAGATTTGCTACGATCCTCAAAATGATGCTACAGAGATGTGGTGAGAGTTGCTACGAACCTAAGAAATGATGCGACAGTGATGTAGTGAGAGTTGCTACTAACCTAAGAAATGATGCGACAGTGATGTAGTGAGAGTTGCTACAAATGTCCAAATGATGCTTAAGTGATGTAATGAGAGTGGCTACAAACCTAAGAAATGATGCTACAGTGATGAAATGAGAGTTGCTACAAATGTCAAAATGATGCTTCCAGTATTGTAGTGAGAGTTGCTACAAACCTCAAAATGATGCTACAGTGATGTCATGGGAGTTGCTACTAACCTAAGAAATGATGCTACAGTGATGCAGTGAGAGTTGATAGTAATTTCAAAATAAAGCTAAAGCTGTGTAATGAGAGTTGATACTTCCCTAAGAAATGATGCTACAGTGATGTAGTGAGAGTTGCTACGAACCGCAAAATGATGCTACAGTGATGTAAAGAGGGTTGCTATTTACCTAAGAAATGATGCGACAGTGATGTGGTGAGAGTTGCTACTAAACTAAGAAATGATGCGACAGTGATGTAATGAGAGTTGCGACTAATCTCAAAATGATGGTTACAGTGATGTAGTGAGAGTTGCTACGATGCTCAAAATGATGCTACAGTGATGTTATGACAGTTGCTACTAACCTAAGAAATTATGCTGACAATGTTGTGGTGACAGTTGATAGTCATTTCAAAATCATGCAAAAGTGATGTCATGAGAGTTGCTTCTAACCAAACAAATGATGCTACATTGATGTGGTGAAATTTGCTACGAACCTCAAACTGATGCTACAGTGATGTCATGGGAGTTGCTACTAACCTAAGAAATGATGCTACAGTGATATAATGAGAGTTGCTACAAATGTCAAAATGATGCAATAGTGATGTAGTGAGAGTTACTACGATCCTCAAAATGATGCTACAGTGATGTGGTGAGAGTTGATAGTAATTTCAAAATCACGCTAAAGTGATGTCGTGAGAGTTGCTACGATCCTCAAAATGATGCTAAAGTGACGTAATGAGAGTTGCGAATAACCTAAGAAGTGATGCTACAGTGATGTGGTGAGAGTTGATACTAATTTCAAAATAATGCTAAAGTGGTGTGGTGAGAGTTGCTACGAACCGCAAAATGATGCTACAGTGATGTAATGAGAGTTGCTACTTACCTAAGAAATGATGTTACAGTGATGTGGTGAGAGTTGCTACGAACCTCAAAATGATGCTACAGTGATGTAATGAGAGTTGCTACAAATGTCCAAATGATGCGAGAGTGATGTAATGAGAGTTGCTACAAACCTAAGAAATGATGCTACAGTGATGTAATGAGAGTTGCTACAAATGTCCAAATGATGCTAGAGTGATGTAATGAGATTTGCTACAAACCTAAGAAATGATGCTACAGTGATGTGGTGAGAGTTGATAGTAATTTCAAAATCATGCTAAAGTGATGTAATGAGAGTTGCTACTTACCTTAGAAATGATGGTACAGTGATGTGGTGAGAGTTGCTACGAACCTCAAAATGATGCTACAGTTATGTAATGAGAGTTGCCTCTTACCTAAGAAATGATGCTACAGTGATGTGGTGATAGTTGCTACGAACCTCAAAATAATGCTACAGTGATGTAATGAGAGTTGCCACGAATCTCAAAATGATGCTTCAGTAATGTCGCGAGAGTTGCGACTATCCTCAAAATGATACGACAGTAATGTAGTGAGAGTTGCTACGATTCTCAAAATGATGCAACAGTGATGTGATGAGAGCTGCTACGATCCTCAAAATGAGGTGGCAGTGATGTAGTGACAATTGATACTAATCTCAAAATGATGCTAAAGTGATGTAATGAGAGTAGCTACAAACCTAAGAAGTGATGCTACAGTGATGTGGTGAGAGTTGATAGTAATTTCAAAATGATGCTAAAGCGGTGTAATGAGAGTTGCTACTAACCGAAGAAATGATGCTACAGTGATGTGGTGAGAGTTGCTACGAACCTCAAAATGATGCAACAGTGATGTAATGAGAGTTGCTACGAATGTCAAAATGATGCTAGAGTGATGTAATGAGATTTGCTACAGACCTAAGAAATGATGCTACAGTAATGTCGTGAGAGTTGCGACTATCCTCAAAATGATGCGACAATGATGTATTGAGAGTTGCTACGATCCTCAAAATGATGCTACAGTGATGTGGTGAGAGTTGCTACGATCCTCAAAATGATGCTACAGTGATGTTATGACAGTTGCTACTAACCTAAGAAATTATACTGACAGTGTTGTGGTGAGAGTTGATAGTAATTTCAAAATCATGCTAAAGTGATGTCATGAGAGTTGCTACGATCCTTAAAATGATGCAACAGTGATGTCATGAGAGTTGCTACGAATATCAAAATGATGCTACAGTAATGTAGTGAGAGTTGCTACAAACCTCAAAATGATGCTACAGTGATGTCATGGGAGTTGCTACTAACCTAAGAAATGATGCTACAGTGATGAAATGAGAGTTGCTACAAATGTCAAAATGATGCTTCCAGTATTGTAGTGAGAGTTGATAGTAATTTCAAAATAAAGCTAAAGCTGTGTAATGAGAGTTGATACTTCCCAAAGAAATGATGCTACAGTGATGTAGTGAGAGTTGCTACGAACCGCAAAATGATGCTACAGTGATGTAAAGAGGGTTGCTATTTACCTAAGAAATGATGCTACAGTGATGTGGTGAGAGTTGCTACTAAACTAAGAAATGATGCGACAGTGATGTAATGAGAGTTGCGACTAATCTCAAAATGATGGTTACAGTAACGTCGTGAGAGTTGCTACGAACCTCAAAATGATGCTGAAAGTGATGTAGTGAGAGTTGCTACTAACCTAAGAAACGATGCTACAGTGATGTCATAAGAATTGCTACTAACCAAAGAAATGATGCTACAGTGATGTGGTGAGAGTTGCTACGAATCTCAAAATGATGCTACAGTGATGTAATGAGAGTTGCTACTAACCTAAGAAGTTATGCTACAGTGATGTGGTGAGTGTTGATAGTAATTTAAAAATCATGCTAAAGTGATGTTGTGAGAGTTGCTACGGTCCTCAAAATGATGCTACAGTGATGTAATGAGAGTTGCTACGAATCTCAAAATGATGATACAGTAATGTCGTGAGAGTTGCGACTATCCTCAAAATGATACTAAAGTGATGTAGTGAGAGTTGCTACGATCCTCAAAATGATGTTAAGTGATGTAATGAGAGTTGCGACAAACCTAAGAAGTGATGCTACAGTGATGTGGTGAGAGTTGATACTAATTTCAAAATAATGCTAAAGTGGTGTAGTGAGAGTTGCTACAAACCGCAAAATGATGCTACAGTGATGTAATGAGAGTTGCTACTTACCTAAGAAATGATGCTACAGTGATGTGGTGAGAGTTGCTACGAACCTCAAAATGATGCTACAGTGATGTAATGACAGTTGCTAGGAATCTCAAAATGATGCTCCAGTAATGTTGTGAGAGTTGCGACTATCCTCAAAATGATACGACAGTGATGTAATGAGAGTTGCTACAAATGTCCAAATGATGCTAGAGTGATGTAATGAGAGTTGCTACAAACCTAAGAAATGATGCGACAGTCATGTGCTGAGAGTTGATAGTAATTTCAAAATCATGCTAAAGTGATGTAATGAGAGTTGCTACTTACCTCAGAAATGATGCAACAGTGATGTAGTGAGAGTTGCTACGAACCTCAAAATGATGCTACAGTGATGTAATGAGAGTTGCTACTTACCTAAGAAATGATGCTACAGTGATGTGGTGAGAGTTGCTACGAACCTCAAAATGATGCTACAGTGATGTAATGAGAGTTCCTACGAATCTAAAAATGATGCTTCAGTAACTTCGCGAGAGTTGCGACTATCCTCAAAATGATGCTACAGTGATGAAATGAGAGTTGCTACTTCCCTCAAAAAGATGCGACAGTGATGTAGTGAGAGTTGCTACGATCCTCAAAATGATGCTACAATGAGTAATGAGAGTTGCTACGAATCTCAAAATGATGCAACAGTAATGTCGTGAGAGTTGCGACTATCCTCAAAATGATGCGACAGTGATGTAGTGAGAGTTGCTACGATCCTCAAAATGATGCTTAAGTGATGTAATGAGAGTTGCTACAAACCTAAGAAGTGATGCTACAGTGATGTGGTGAGAGTTGATACTAATTTACATATAATGCTAAAATGGTGTAGTGAGAGTTGCTACGAACCGCAAAATGATGCTACAGTTATGTAATGAGAGTTGCTACTTACCTAAGAAATGATGCTACAGTGATGTGGTGAGAGTTGATACTAATTTACAAATAATGCTAAAGTGGTGTAGTGAGAGTTGCTACGAACCGCAAAATGATGCTACAGTTATGTAATGAGAGTTGCTACTTACCTAAGAAATGATGCTCCAGTAATTTCGCGAGAGTTGCGACTATCCTCAAAATGATGCTACAGTGATGTAGTGAGAGTTGCTACGATCTTCAAAATGATGCGACAGTGATGTGGTGAGAGTTGCTACGATCCTCAAAATGATGCTACAGTGATGTTATGACAGTTGCTACTAACCTAAGAAATTATACTGACAGTGTTGTGGTGAGAGTTGATAGTAATTTCAAAATCATGCTAAAGTGATGTCATGAGAGTTGCTTCTAACCGAAGAAATGATGCTACAGTGATGTAGGCAGAGTTGGTACGATGCTCAAACTGATGCTTCCAGTAATGTAGTGAGAGTTGCTACAAACCTCAAAATGATGCTACAGTGATGTCATGGGAGTTGCTCCGAACCTCAGAAATGATGCTAGAGTGATGTAAGGAGATTTGCTACAAACCTAAGAAATGATGCTACAGTAATGTCGTGAGAGTTGCGACTATCCTCAAAATGATGCGACAATGATGTATTGAGAGTTGCTACGATCCTCAAAATGATGCTGCAGTGATGTGGTGAGATTTGCTACGATCCTCAAAATGATGCTACAGAGATGTGGTGAGAGTTGCTACGAACCTAAGAAATGATGCGACAGTGATGTAGTGAGAGTTGCTACTAACCTAAGAAATGATGCGACAGTGATGTAGTGAGAGTTGCTACAAATGTCCAAATGATGCTTAAGTGATGTAATGAGAGTGGCTACAAACCTAAGAAATGATGCTACAGTGATGTAGGCAGAGTTGGTACGATGCTCAAACTGATGCTTCCAGTAATGTAGTGAGAGTTGCTACAAACCTCAAAATGATGCTACAGTGATGTCATGGGAGTTGCTACTAACCTAAGAAATGATGCTACAGTGATGCAGTGAGAGTTGATAGTAATTTCAAAATAAAGCTATAGCGGTGTAATGAGAGTTGATTCTTCCCTAAGAAATGATGCTACAGTGATGTAGTGAGAGTTGCTACGAACCGCAAAATGATGCTACAGTGATGTAATGAGGGTTGCTATTTACCTAAGAAATGATGCTACAGTGATGTGGTGAGAGTTGCTACTAACCTAAGAAATGATGCGACAGTGATGTAGTGAGAGTTGCGACTAATCTCAAAATGATGCTACAGTGATGTAGTGAGAGTTGCTACGATGCTCAAAATGATGCTACAGTGATGTAGTGACAGTTGCTACGATGCTCAAAATGATGCTTACAGTAATGTTGTGAGAGTTGCTTAAAACCTCAAAATAATGCTACAGTAATGTCGTGAGAGTTGCCTCTATCCTCAAAATGATGCGACAGTGATGTAGTGAGAGTTGCTACGATCCTCAAAATGATGTTAAGTGATGTAATGAGAGTTGCGACAAACCTAAGAAGTGATGCTACAGTGATGTGGTGAGAGTTGATACTAATTTCAAAATAATGCTAAAGTGGTGTAGTGAGAGTTGCTACGAACCGCAAAATGATGCTACAGTGATGTAATGAGAGTTGCCACAAATGTCAAAATGATGCTTAAGTGATGTAATGAGAATGGCTACAAACCTAAGAAATGATGCTACAGTAATGTCGTGAGAGTTGCGACTATCCTCAAAATGATGCGACAATGATGTGGTGAGAGTTGCTACGATCCTCAAAATGATGCTACAGTGATGTGGTGAGAGTTGCTACGATCCTCAAAATGATGCTACAGTGATGTAATGAGAGTTGCTGCAAATGTCCAAATGATGCTAGAGTGATGTAATGAGAGTTGCAACAAACCTAAGAAATGATGCGACAGTCATGTGCTGAGAGTTGATAGTAATTTCAAAATCATGCTAAAGTGATGTAATGAGAGTTGCTACTTACCTGAGAAATGATGCGACAGTGATGTGGTGAGAGTTGCTACGATCCTCAAAATGATGCTACAGTGATGTGGTGAGAGTTGCTACGATCCTCAAAATGATGCGACAGTGATGTAGTGAGAGTTGCTACGATCCTCAAAATGATGCTACAGTGATGTGGTGAGAGTTGCTACGATCCTCAAAATGATGCTACAGTGATGTGGTGAGAGTTGATAGTAATTTCAAAATCATGCTAAAGTGATGTAATGAAAGTTGCTACATACCTAAGAAATGATGCTACAGTGATGTGGTGAGAGTTGCTACGAACCTCAAAATGATGCTACAGTGATGTAATGAGAGTTGCTACGAATCTCAAAATGATGCTACAGTAATGTCGTGAGAGTTGCTACTAAACGAAGAAATGATGCTGCAGTGATGTAGTGAGAGTTGCTACGAATCTCAAAATGATGCTACAGTAATGACGTGAGAGTTGCTACTATCCTAAAAATGATGCGACAGTGATGTGATAATTACGATGAGGCTCATAATGAAATTACAGTGATGTATTGAGAGTTGCTACTAACCTCAAAATGATGCGACAGTGATGTAGGCAGAGTTGCTACGATGCTCAAACTGATGCTTCCAGTAATGTAGTGAGAGTTGCTACAAACCTCAAAATGATGCTACAGTGATGTCATGGGAGTTGCTACTAACCTAAGAAATGATGCTACAGTGATGTAGTGAGAGCTGCTACGAACCTCAAAATGATGCAGGGGGACTTTGTGGAAAGTCTTGCACTCCCAACACATTCATTCTCACGAATGCAGTGACAGGTCAGAGCCAAGGGAGCCTCCATGTCCACAGATGTCCACATGGCAGCTGGACTTCCTTTTTCACTCCTTCTCGTTCCTCCTGGTACTTTTTGGCCACCGTTTGTTTGATGGTCTGAAAATGACACCCAGAGTAAATCAATACATTGAAATTAGAGATGAAATAAACTGGAGATATCAACGACTGCTTTAGATCATTTCCACACAAACCTTCCTGGTTGGCAAACATATGAGGCTCAAGGACCTGAACCAGTTCCCTGAACCCTTCCCTCTCAACAGTGCTGAGGGGCTGGCAGTCCTTCAGGATCAAATTCAGCAGAGCCTCATCCAGCATGTGCTTCCTGGAAGCTGGATGGTTAAAGATGAAGGAGAGAAGAAATGAATAGGAATTAATGATCAATGAAGCAACTGTGAGTCAGTTGGAGAGTGGCTGTATACCTGAGTTCATCCTGGTGGATCTGGGACTTCATTCTCATGCCTGGCCCCATCATGCCTCAGCACTGAAGAGGTGCTTTTGTTGAGATGAGACGCTTCTGTCCAACAAATGCGACATTCAACCTGCAGAAAAGAACATGAGTACTCAGCTAAAAGTTCCTTTCTTCATGGTGACTGGTGTTTCTTAGTCTTAGACCACCAGGTTTCCAATGAGGTGTATCGGATACGTTGTTGTGTGCCGCTGAAATCCGTCCAATTCCGGCGTTGTTTCCTCATGAAATGTGTTTGCCTTAAAGCTCATTAAAGTGTTGAACCACAATATCGTTCACCATAACTGAGTCAACTTCAAGATAACCTACTTCTACATTCCAGTCCCGGCTGCTCCTGTTCTGCTGCAGTCCAGAAAACAACAACCCGATACAATTGGCGCTCCTTCCCACAGCTCCGGCCCGGATCCGCATGGTTCCGCTGACTGACTGTGAGACGCGCTCCCTCCAGAGTGGCACAGCCCGATGGGGTCCTTATCTGGCACGGGGGCGTAAAACAGGTGCGACTGGAAAGCCTGGTTTATTCTGCGTCGAGGGAACGCGTTGCTCTGCAATACACCGCCGAACCGCTAGGGGGCGTGGCTTTGTCTTTGTATTGTTTACGGGGCTCTTGTCGGATTCCTCGGTTTTCTTCCGGTCACAGACAACAATTGTTGGCCATTTGTCAGTCTTTGTAGTGCCGCGAAGAGGCGTTGTAGAGGTGGTCGTACTTGAGCACCTCCTCGATAATCCTTTCTTCAGCTTGGTCCATTTTTTCTTGGAGCCTTCACCACAGAAACTTTGAAAATGGCGGGGTTGTGCTGCGACTGAACCGGAAATAACGTTCTGAGCGGACCAATCACAGTCCTCGACGTTGACGTCACCACGCGTCGACGCGATGCGTAAACAGGATTTTTTGGAGGCGCGTCTCAGGCTACAGCGTACGGTCTGCGTCGACGGCGTAGGTACGAATACTACTCGACACAGAAGCATAAATCAGGCTTAAATCAGGCTTTATAGTCCAACAGGAAGTTAGCATGTCAGGGATGAGACACCCTGATAGTCCAACAGGAAGTTAGCATGTCAGGGATGAGACACCCTGATAGTCCAACAGGAAGTTGGAAGCTGGCAATTATTTGAAAAAAAAAACGTGATTTACTTTTTGTATTTTGATCTTCAGCTCATTTGCATACTTTTGTTGAAATTCTCCCCTTTTTGTCTTTTTTTTCTGCTGTTTTTAGCACAAAGTCCACCTGGTGCCTAAAGACCAGTTCAGCATGGACTACGTTGAACCTTCAGTCCGCTGCATCAGCACCCATGGACGGTTCCCCCCTGACAGGTGGATTCTGGTGAGGAACATTAGTGGGACAGCGCTCTTGTTAGAAGGGTTCTGATCCACCTTCCCTCCCCCTGTAGCTCCTCCTGTGTCCCCTCAGCGCTCTTGTTAGAACGGTTCTGATCCACCTTCCCTCCCCCTGTAGCTCCTCCTGTGTCCCCTCAGCGCTCTTGTTAGAAGGGTTCTGATCCACCTTCCCTCCCCCTGTAGCTCCTCCTCTGTCCCCTCAGGTTTCCAAACTCCCTCCCACTGGCTGGTGCTGAAGGAGGGCCAGAGCTCCTCCTACAGGAGCCCATCCTGGCCTCCCCCGCTGCAGCTCCTCCACTGACCTCCCACCAGAGAGATGAGCCCCCTGGTTCAGAGGTGACAGACCACCTCTGGGAGCAGACAACAGAGACCACATCAGGCTGGACTCCGTGCAGGTACGGAGGCTGATGGCTGCTGAGTGAGTGAGTTTACGACGCTCCCACCACTGCTGCTGGATTGATTTAACACATCTGGAATATTTAGATTTATTCTGGGTCAACATCTGCATCTGTTGAAGTCCTCAGTCTCCATGCAGGTGGTGTTGTTCCAGATAAAAGGTCTCAATAACAGCATCACTCCAGGTGAAACCATTCCAAAGAAGGCTAAGTGGAGCTGGCATATCAGCCCCCAATGGAAGCCTGCTGCTGCTGCCAAGCTCTCCATGTCATCATGGAAAAGTTGATTGTTCAACTGAATGTTTTTCCCATTGGGAGGAGATTTGTTGTTCCACCATGAAGTCTTTTCTTGTGATGAGTTTGTGTGTTGTAGTAGCATGAAGATATCTTGTTATCATGATCAACTCATCTGGCCTGGTGGAAGAACGCTGCTGTGTTTGGATTCAGACGAGTCAAATCTGAACCAGGGACTTGTAGTTTTATCCTCGGTCTCCGGACTCATAAAATGGAGACCGGCCCAGTTTGACACTTTTGAACTCCTCCATGATGTTCAAATCTCATGACTGAGATTCGTGATTGGAAACATCGGCGGTTCAGGAAAGAAAACATGAACCATTGAACATCGCTCTCATCCTTCTACTCAGAACGCTGCGGTGGACTCCACCGTGTCCAGGCTTTGGGCAGATACGTCTTCATCCTCCACCACCACCAGCCGCTCCACCCCACCCACCCTGTGCAGGTCTACATTACCAGGGTCGGATCTGGCAGGGTGGAGGATCTTTGATTCATCTTAGCTTTCCTGCTCCGGCTGTTTGAGAAACATTCAAATGGAGATGGTTGTTTGTGTCTTTCAGGCCTCGCCAACGTCTCCTTCTGTCCCCACGCTTGCGGCTGCCGAAACGTGCCGGTGTCCGAAAACCAGATCATTCTGGATGTGCCGGACCACCAGGTCCTCCTCACTTGCAGGTTCCTGCAGGCAGAGCCCTGTGGTGGTAGGTTTCCTGCTCCTCTGCTGGACTGATACCCTCTCCCTTTCCCCACACGTATCTGCTGTTTCGACTCTGTGCCTCCTTCTCCTCTGTCAGGCCTGGACTTCTTCCTTCTGTCTCTCCAGGATCACGTCCTGGTGGTGCCTGAGAGCAGCTCCAGCTCCAGCTCCCTGAACCAAGAACCACTGGAGAAATCTGACCACTTCATCAGCAACTGTGGCCTCAACAGCTTTCATGTCAAGTCAGTGTCTCCAAGCCTGAGTTGGTCCCTGTTCTGTATCCCTGAATGTTCTAGAGGAACTAAACTGAGCCTGACTGGGACGCTTCTGTCTGCTCAGATTTGGGTTGTGAATGCATTCAGATGTCATTTACAAGCATTGGAACTAAAGACCTGAGCCTCAAGAATATTTATTTCTTGATTTACTTTCTCTTGCAGGGTTTCATTTTGTGCAAATTTTCTTTTGAAGATCTTTGTTTTTTTGTTGTCCTTCCATTTAGCAAGTTTGGCTAAGAACCTTTTCCCCACTAAACTAATTTTCCTAAAATGTCTCGCTAACGTTTCCTTTTTCTCTGTCGTCCCTCCTGTCCTTCGTCTCCATTCTGTCTCAGCTCAGCTGTGTCTCTTGGGCTCTCTTCACCAACGGCGCCCTGCCTTGTGCCTGCCATGAGGTTGGAGCTGAGAGTGACACCTGCGAGCCATTTGGTGGTCGGTGCCGCTGCAGGCCCCACGTGATTGGCCGAGACTGCTCCATGTGGGCCGCGGGTTGCTGGGGATTCCCTACTGCAGACGTGAGTGTCAGATTGGATGAATGATGAGTAATAAGGGCTTTAATGATGAGTGAGAGGACGGACCAAACCAACCTGTCCAACCATCAGAGGACAGTTTGTTGTTCTAGTTTCAACTCTGACTACATTACTGTCAGCATCACTTTGAGTTCATTAGCAATTCTTACTACATGACTGTCAGCATCACTTTGAGGTTATTCGAAACTTTCACTCCATTACTGTTAGCATCATTTTGAGTTCATTAGCAATTTTTACTACATCACTGTCGCATCATTTTGAGATCATTAGCAATTCTTCCGACATCACTGTCGCATTATTTTGAGGTTCGTAGAAACTCTTACTACATGACTGTTGCATTATTTAAAGGTTCGTAGCAACTCTGACTACATTCCTGTCAGCATCACTTTGAGTTTATTAGCAACTTTCACTCCATTAATGTTAGCATCATTTTGAGTTCATTAGCAATTCTTACTAAATCACTGTCGCATCATTTTGAGATCTTTAGCAATTCTTCCGACATCACTGTCGCAATATTTGAGGTTCGTAGCAACTCTTACCACATGACTGTCAGCATCACTTTGAGGTTATTCAAAACTTTCACTCCATTAATGTTAGCATCATTTTGAGTTCATTAGCAATTCTTACAAAATCACTGTAGCATCAATTTGAGATCATTAGCAATTCTTCTGACATCACTGTCGCATTTTTTTGAGGTTCGTAGCAACTCTTACTACATTACTGTCAGCATCACTTTGAGGTTTTCGAAACTCTTACTACATTACTGTCAGCATCACTTTGAGTTTATTAGCAACTTTCACTCCATTAATGTTAGCATCATTTTTAGTTCATTAGCAATTCTTACTAGATCACCTTTGCATCATTTTGAGATCTTTAGCAATTCTTCCGACATCACTGTCGCATTATTTGGAGGTTAGTATCAACTCTTACTACATGACTGTCAGAATCACTTTGAGGTTGTTCGAAACACTTACTACATTACTGTAAGCATCACTGAGTTGATTAGCAACTATCACTACATTACTGTTAGCATCATCTTGAATTCATTAGCAATTCTTACTAAATCACTGTCGCATCATTTTGAGATCTTTAGCAATTCATCTGACATCACTGTCGCAATATTTTGAGGTTTCGTAGCAACTTTATCTACATTACTGTCGCATAAGTTTGAGGTTCGTAGCAACACTTAGTACATGACCGTCAGCATCACTTTGAGGTTATTCGAAACTTTCACTCCATTACTGTTAGCATCATTTTGAGTTCATAAGCAATTCTTACTACATCACAGTAGCATTAAATTGAGTTCATTAGCAACTCTTACTACATGACTGTCAGCATCACTTTGAGGTTGTTCGAAACTCTTACTACATTACTGTAAGCATCACTGAGTTGATTAGCAACTATCACTACATTACTGTTAGCATCGTTTTGAGTTCAATAGCAGTTCTTACGACATCACTGTCAGCATCATTTTTTATTTACTCGCAACTAAAACCACATGACTGTCAGCATCACTTTGAGGTTATTCGAAACTTTCACTCCATTACTGTTAGCATCATTTTGAGTTCATTAGCAATTTTTACTACATCACTGTCGCATCATTTTGAGATCATTAGCAATTCTTCCGACATCACTGTCGCATTATTTTGAGGTTCGTAGAAACTCTTACTACATGACTGTCAGCATCACTTTGAGGTTGTTCGAAACTCTTACTACATTACTGTAAGCATCACTTTGAGTTTATTAGCAACTTTCACTCCATTAACGTTAGCATCATTTTTAGTTCATTAGCAATTCTTACTAAATCACCTTTGCATCATTTTGAGATCTTTAGCAATTCTTCCGACATCACTGTCGCATTATTTGGAGGTTAGTATCAACTCTTACTACATGACTGTCAGAATCACTTTGAGGTTGTTCGAAACACTTACTGCATTACTGTAAGCATCACTTTGAGTTTATTAGCAACTATCACTACATTACTGTTAGCATCATTTTGAGTTCATGAGCAATTCTCACGACATCACTGTAGCATTAAATTGAGTTCTTTAGCAACTCTTACTAAATGACTGTCAGCATCACTTTGAGGTTGTTGGAAACACTTACTACATTACTGTAAGCATCACTGAGTTTCTTAGCAACTATCACTACATTACTGTTTGCATCATCTTGAGTTCATTAGCAATTCTTCAGACATCACTGTCGCAATATTTTGAGGTTCGTAGCAACTTTTACTACATTACTGTCGCATTATTTTGAGGTTCGTAGCAACACTTACTACATGACTGTCAGCATCACTTTGAGGTTATTTGAAACTTTCATTCCATTACTGTGAGCATCATTTTGAGTTCATTGGCAATTCTTACTACATCACTGTCGCATCATTTTGAGATCATTAGCAATTCTTCCGACATCACTGTCGCATTATTTTGAGGTTCGTAGCAACTCTTACTACATTATTGTTGCATTATTTTAAGGACCGTAGCGATTCTTACTACATTACTGTCAGCTTCACTTTGAGTTTATTAGCAACTATCACTACATTACTGTTAGCATCATTTTGAGTTAATGAGCAGTTCTCACAACATCACTGTAGCATTGAATTGAGTTCATTAGCAACTCTTACTAAATGACTGTCAGCATCATTTTGCGGTTGTTCGAAACTCTTACTACATTACTGTAAGCATCACTTAGTTTCTTAGCAACTTTCACTACATTACTGTTAGCATCATCTTGAGTTCATTAGCGATTCTTCCGACATCACTGTCGCAATATTTTGAGGTTCGTAGCACCTTTTACTACATTACTGTCCCATTTTTTTGAAGTTCGTAGCAACTCTTACTACATGACTGTCAGCATCACTTTGAGGTTATTTGAAACGTTCTCTCCATTACTGTTAGCATCATTTTGAGTTCATTAGCAATTCTTACTAAATCACTGTAGCATCATTTTGAGATCATTAGCAATTCTTCTGACATCACCGTCACATTATTTTGAGGTTCATAGCAACTCTTTGTACAAGACTGTCAGCATCACTTTGAGGTTATTCGAAACGTTCACTCCATTACTTTTAGCATCATTTTGAGTTCATGAGCAATTCTTTCTAAATCACTGTCGCATCATTTTGAGATCTTTAGCAATTCTTCCGACATCACCGTCGCATTATTTTGAGGTTCGTAGCAACTGTTACTACATTGCTGTCACCATCACTTTGAGGTTAATCGAAACACTTACTACATTACTGTAAGCATCACTGAGTTGATTAGCAACTATCACTACATTACTGTTAGCATCATTTTAAGTTCATTAGCAATTCTTCCAACATCACTGTCGCAATATTTTGAGGTTCGTAGCAACTTTTACTACATTACTGTCGCATTATATTGAGATTCGTAGCAACTCTTACTACATTACTGTCGCATTATATTGAGGTTCGTAGCAACTCTTACTACATGACTGTCAGCATCACTTTGAGGTTCTTCGAAACACTTACTACATTACTGTAAGCATCACTGAGTTGATTAGCAACTATCACTACATTACTGTTAGCATCATTTTGAGTTCATTAGCAATTCTTACTACATCACTGTTGCATCATTTTGAGATCATTAGCAATTCTTCCGACATCACTATCGCAATATTTTGAGGTTCGTTGCAACTCTTACTACATTATTGTTGCATTATTTTAAGGTTCGTAGCAACTCTTACTACATTAGTCAGCATCACTTTGAGTTTATTAGCAACTATCACTACATTACTGTTAGCATCATTTTGAGTTGTTAAGCAATTCTTACTAAATCACTGTCGCATCTTTTTGAGATCTTTAGCAATTCTACTGACATCACTGTCGCATTATTTTGAGGTTCGTAGCAACTCTTACTATATGACTTTCAGCATCACTTTGAGGTTGTTCGAAACACTTGCTACATTACTGTAAGCATCACTGAGTTGATTAGCAACTATCACTACATTACTGTTAGCATCATTTTGAGTTCATTAGCAATTCTTCCGAAATCACTGTCGCAACATTTTGAGGTTTGTAGCAACTCTTACTACATGACTGTCAGCATCACTTTGAGGTTATTCGATACTTTCACTCCATTACTGTGAGCATCATTTTGAGTTCATTAGCAATTCTTACTCAATCACTGTCGCATCATTTTGAGATCATTTGCAATTCTTCTGACATCACTTTCACATTATTTTGAGGTTCGAAGCAACTCTTACTACATGACTGTCAACATCACTTTGAGGTTGTTCGAAACACTTACTACATTGCTGTAAGCATCACTGAGTTGATTAGCAACTATCACTACATTACTTTTAGCATCATTTTGAGTGTATTAGCAACTATCACTACATTACTGTTAGCGTCATTTTGAGTTTATTAGCAATTCATAGACATCACTGTAGCATTAAATTGAGGTTAGTAGCTACTCTTACTACATGACTGTCAGCATCACTTTGAGGTTATTCTAAACTTTCACTCCATTACTGTTAGCATCATTTCGAGTTCATTAGCAATTCTTACTACATCAGATGTCGCATCAGTTTGAGATCATTAACAATTCTTTTGACATCACTGTCGCATTACTTTGAGGATCGAAGCAACTCTTACTACATTACTGTAAGCATCACTGAGTTGATTAGCAACTATCACTACATTACTCTTAGCATCATTTTGAGTTTATTAGCAACTATCACTACATTACTGTTAGCTTCATTTTGAGTTTATTAGCAATTCATAGACATCACTGTAGCATTAAATTGAGGTTAGTAGCAACTCTGACTACATGACTGTCAGCATCACTTTGAGGTTGTTCGAAACTCTTACTACATTACTGTAAGCATCACTTAGTTAATTAGCAACTATCACTACATTACTGTTAGCATCATTTTGAGGTTAGAAGCAACTGTTACTACATGACTGACAGCATCACTTTTAGATTGTTCGAAACACTTACTACATTACTGTAAGCATCACTGAGTTAATTAGCAACTATCACTACATTACTGTCGCATCATTTTGAGATCATTAGCAATTCTTCTGACATCACTGTCGCAGTATTTTGAGGTTCGTAGCAACTTTTACTACATTACTGTCGCATTATTTTGAGGTTCGTAGCAACTCTTAGTACATGACTGTCAGCATCACTTTGAGGTTATTCGAAACGTTCACTCCATTACTGTTAGCATCATTTTGATTTCATTAGCATTTCTTACTAAATCACTGTCGCATCATTTTGAGATCATTAGCAATTCTTCTGACATCACCATCACATTATTTTGAGGTTCGTAGCAACTCCTACTACATGGCTGTCAGCATCACTTTGAGTTTATTAGCAACTATCACTTCATTACTGTTCGCATCATTTTGAGTTTATGAGCAATTCTCACGACATCACTGTAGCATTGAATTGAGTTCATTAGCAACTCTTACTACAATATTGTTGCATTATTTTAAGGTTTGTTGCAACTCTTACTACATTACTGTCAGCATCACTTTGAGTTTATTAGCAACTATCACTACATTACTGTTCGCATTATTTTGAGTTAATGAGCAGTTCTCACAACATCACTGTAGCATTGAATTGAGTTCATTAGCAACTCTTACTAAATGACTGTCAGCATCACTTTGAGGTTTTTCGAAACTCTTACTACATTACTGTAAGCATCACTGAGTTTCTTAGCAACTTTCACTACATTACTGTTAGCATTATCTTGAGTTCATTAGCGATTCTTCCGACATCACTGTCGCAATATTTTGAGGTTCGTAGCAACTCTTACTACATGACTGTCAGCATCACTTTGAGGTTATTTGAAACGTTCTCTCCATTACTGTTAGCATCACTTTGATTTCATTAGCAATTCTTACTAAATCACTGTCGCATCATTTTGAGTTCATTAGCAATTCTTCTGACATCACCGTCACATTATTTTGAGGTTCGTAGTAACTCTTTGTACAAGACTGTCAGCATCACTTTGAGGTTATTCGAAACGTTCACTCCATTACTTTTAGCATCATTTTGAGTTCATGAGCAATTCTTTCTAAATCACTGTCGCATCATTTTGAGATCTTTAGCAATTCTTCCGACATCACCGTCGCATTATTTTGAGGTTCGTAGCAACTGTTACTATATGACTATCAGCATCACTTTGAGGTTGTTCGAAACACTTGCTACATTACTGTAAGCATCACTGAGTTGATTAGCAACTATCACTACATTACTGTTAGCATCATTTTAAGTTCATTAGCAATTCTTCCCACATCACTGTCGCAATATTTTGAGGTTCGTAGCAACTTTTACTACATTACTGTCGCATTATATTGAGGTTCGTAGCAACTCTTACGACATGACTGTCAGCATCACTTTTAGGTTATTCGAAACACTTACTACATTACTGTAAGCATCACTGAGTTGATTAGCAACTATCACTACATTACTGTTAGCATCATTTTGAGTTCATTAGCAATTCTTCCGAAATCACTGTCGCAATATTTTGAGGTTTGTAGCAACTCTTACTACATGACTGTCAGCATCACTTTGAGGTTTTTCGATTCTTTCACTCCATTACTGTGAGCATCATTTTGAGTTCATTAGCAATTCTTACTACATCACTGTCGCATCATTTTGAGATCATTTGCAATTCTTCTGACATCACTTTCACATTATTTTGTGGTTCGAAGCAACTCTTACTACATGACTGTCAGCATCACTTTGAGGTTGTTCGAAACACTTACTACATTACTGTAAGCATCACTGAGTTGATTAGCAGCTATCACTACATTACTTTTAGCATCATTTTGAGTGTATTAGCAACTATCACTACATTACGTTTAGCGTCATTTTGAGTTTATTAGCAATTCATAGACATCACTGTAGCATTAAATTGAGGTTCGTAGCAACTCTTACTACATGACTGTCAGCATCACTTTGAGGTTATTCTAAACTTTCACTCCATTACTGTTAGCATCATTTTGATTTCATTAGCAATTCTTACTACATCACTGTCGCATCAGTTTGAGATCATTAACAATTCTTTTGACATCACTGTCGCATTACTTTGAGGATCGAAGCAACTCTTACTACATTACTGTCAGCATCACTTTGAGTTCATTAGCAACTATCACTACATTACTTTTAGCATCATTTTGAGGTTAGAAGCAACTCTTACTACATGACTTTCAGCGTCACTTTGAGGTTGTTCGAAACACTTACTACATTACTGTAAGCATCACTGAGTTGATTAGCAACTATCACTACATTACTTTTAGCATCATTTTGAGTTTATTAGCAACTATCACTACATTACTGTTAGCTTCATTTTGAGTTTATTAGCAATTCATAGACATCACTGTAGCATTAAATTGAGGTTAGTAGCAACTCTTACTACATGACTGTCAGCATCACTTTGAGGTTGTTCGAAACACTTACTACATTACTGTAAGCATCACTGAGTTAATTAGCAACTATCACTAAATTACTGTTAGCATCATTTTGAGTTCATTAGCAATTCTTCCGACATCACTGTCGCAATATTTTGAGGTTCGTAGCAACACTTACTACATGACTGACAGCATCACTTTGAGGTTGTTCGAAACATTTACTACATTACTGTAAGCATCACTGACTTGATTAGCAACTATCACTACATTACTGTCGCATCATTTTGAGAACCTTAAAATAATGCAACAATAATGTAGTAAGAGTTGCTACGAACCTCAAAATATTGCGACAGTGATGTCGGAAGAATTGCTAATGAACTCAAGATGATTCTAACAGTAATGGAGTGAAACTTTCGAATAACCTCAAAGTGATGCTGACAGTCATGTAGTAAGTGTTGCTACGAACCTCAAAATAATGCGACAGTAATGTAGTAAAAGTTGCTACGAACCTCAAAATAATGTGACAGTGATGTCAGAAGAATTGCTAATGATGTCAAAATGATGCGACAGTGATGTAGTAAGAATTGCTAATGAACTCAAAATGATGATAACAGTAATGGAGTGAAACTTTCGAATAACCTCAAAGTGATGCTGACAGTCATTTAGTAAGAGTTGCTAATGAACACAATTTAATGCTACAGTGATGTCGTGAGAATTGCTCAACAACTCAAAATGATGCTAACAGTAATGTAGTGATAGTTGCTAATAAACTCAAAGTGATGCTGACAGTAATGTAGTAAGAGTTGCTACGAACCTCAAAATATTGCGAAAGTGATGTCGGAAGAATTGCTAATGAACTCAAGATGATGCTAACATTAATGGAGTGAAACTTTCGAATGACCTCAAAGTGATGCTGACAGTCATGTAGTAAGTGTTGCTACGAACCTCAAAATATTGCGACAGTGATGTCGGAAGAATTGCTCATGAACATCATTTTGAGTTCATTAGCAATTCTTCCGGTTATTCGAAAGTTTCACTCCATTACCTTTAGCATCATCTTGAGTTCATTAGCAATTCTTCTGACATAATTGTCACACTATTTTGAGGTTCGTAGCAACTCTTACTACATTACTGTCAGCATCACTTTGAGTTTATTAGCAACTATCACTACATTACTGTTAGCATCATTTTGAGTTTATGAGCAATTCTCACGACATCACTGTAGCATTGAATTGAGTGCATTAGCAACTCTTACTAAATGACTGTCAGCATCACTTTGAGGTTGTTCGAAACTCTTACTACATTACTGTAAGCATCACTGAGTTTCTTAGCAACTATCACTACATTACTGTTAGCATCATGTTGAGTTCATTAGGAATTCTTTCGACATCACTGTCGCAATATTTTGAGGTTCGTAGCAACTTTTACTACATTACTGTCGCATTATTTTGAGGTTCGTAGCAACACTTACTACATGACTGTCAGCATCACTTTGAGGTTATTCGAAAGTTTCACTCCATTAATGTTAGCATCATCTTGAGTTCATTAGCAATTCTTCCGACATCACTTTCGCAATATTTTGAGGTTCGTAGCAACTCTTACTACATTATTGTTGCATTATTTTAAGGTTCGTAGCAACTCTTACTACATTACTGTCAGCATCACTTTGAGTTTATTAGCAACTATCACTACATTACTGTTAGCATCATTTTGAGTTGTTGAGCATTTCTCACGACATCACTGTAGCATTAAATTGAGTTCATTAGCAACTCTTACTAAATGACTGTCAGCATCACTTTGAGGTTATTCGAAAGTTTCACTCCATTACTGTTATCATCATTTTGAGTTCATTAGCAATTCCTACTACATCACTGTCGCATCATTTTGACATCATTAGCAATTCTTCCGACATCACTGTCACATTATTTTGAGGTTCGTAGCAACTCTTACTACATTATTGTTGCATTATTTTAAGGTTCCTAGCAACTCTTTCTACATTAATGTCAGCATCACTTTGAGTTTATTAGCAACTATCACTACATTACTGTTAGCATCATTTTGAGTTGTTGAGCAATTCTCACGACATCACTGTAGCATTAAATTGAGTTCATTAGCAACTCTTACTACATGACTGTCAGCATCACTTTGAGGTTGTTCGAAACTCTTACGACATTACTGTAAGCATCACTGAGTTTCTTAGCAACTATCACTACATTACTGTTAGCATCATCTTGAGTTCATTAGCAATTCTTCCGACATCACTGTTGCAATATTTTGAGGTTCGTAGCAACTTTTACTACATTACTGTCGCATTATTTTGAGGTTCGTAGCAACACTTACTACATGACTGTCAGCATCACTTTGAGGTTATTCGAAAGTTTCACTCCATTACTGTTAGCATCATCTTGAGTTCATTTGCAATTCTTCCGACATCACTGTCGCAATATTTTGAGGTTCGTAGCAACTCTTACTACATTACTGTCGCATTATTTTGACATCATTAGCAATTCTTCCGACATCACTGTCACATTATTTTGAGGTTCGTAGCAACTCTTACTACATTATTGTTGCATTATTTTAAGGTTCCTAGCAACTCTTACTACATTACTCTCAGCATCACTTTGAGTTTATTAGCAACTATCACTACATTACTGTTAGCATCATTTTGAGTAGTTGAGCAATTCTCACGAAATCACTGTAGCACTGAACTGAGTTCATTAGCAACTCTTACTAAATGACTCTCAGCATCACTTTGAGGTTGTTCGAAACTCTTACTACATTACTGTAAGCATCACTGAGTTTCTTCGCAACTATCACTACATTACTGTTAGCATCATCTTGAGTTCATTAGCAATTCTTCCAACATCACTGTCGCAATATTTTGAGGTTCGTAGCAACTTTTACTACATCACTGTCGCATCATTTTGACATCATTAGCAATTCTTCCGACATCACTGTCACGTTATTTTGAGGTTCGTAGCAACTCTTTCTACATTACTGTCAGCATCACTTTGAGTTTATTGGCAACTATCACTACATTACTGTTAGCATCATTTTGAGTTGTTGAGCAATTCTCACGACATCACTGTAGCATTAAATTGAGTTCATTAGCAATTCTTCCGACATCACTGTCGCAATATTTTGAGGTTCTTAGCAACTTTTACTACATTACTGTCGCATTATTTTGAGGTTCGTACCAACTCTTACTACACGACTGTCAGCATCACTTTGAGGCTGTTCGAAACACTTTACTACATTTCTGTCAGCATCACTTTGAGATCATGAGCAACTATCACTACATTACTGTTAGCATCATTTTGAGTTTATTAGCAATTCTTACTACATGACTGTCAGCATCATTTTGAGTTCATTTGCAATTCTTCCAACATCACTGTCGCATTATTTTGAGGTTCGAAGCAACTCTTACTACATGACTGTCAGCATCACTTTGAGGTCGTTCGAAACACTTTCTACATTACATTTAGCATCTTTTTTAGTTCATTAGCAATTCTTACTAAATCACTGTCGCATCATTTTGAGATCATTAGCAATTTTTCTGACATCACTGTCGCATTATTTTGAGGTTGGTAGCAACTCTTACTACATTACTGTCAGCATCACTTTGAGGTTATTCGAAACTTTCACTACATTAATGTTAGCATCATTTTGAGTTCATTAGCAATTTTTACAACATCATTGTAGCATTATTTTGAGGTTATTAGCAACTCTTCCGACATCACTGTAGCATTATTTTGAGGTTTTGAGGTACCTTTGTTTGTAACCTCGTCCCCACTGATCCTGGATCTGCTCGACGTTCCTGCCTGTTAAAAGGAAGGTTTTCATCACCACTTTTGCAGGATGTGCTGCTGATGGAGAATTGTTGGGTGGAGGTTCATTGAAGGAGTTTGGTGCTGGACCTGCTCTACTAGTGAAGAGTCAGGAGAGAACTTTGTTGTGATTTGGCGCAATACAAATAAAATTAACTTGACCAGTGTTATTTATGGTCTTTTGTTAATTGCATGCCACATGAAATTATTGTTGGTCACTTTTCTAGCAACAGTCTCACAGTGGCAAGACAAGAACACTTCTACTTTTGATGATGACAGTTTGTTCAACACTAAACTTCATCCAGTACCATGTTGTCAAACACTGGAACCTCCACAGCACCTGAACAGGGACTTGAACCCTGGACCCTCAGATTAAAAGTCTGATGCTCTACCGTCTGAGCTCCTCAGGCTCTTTCTACAGCATTGAGACAGGAACAGAAACACCTGTGAAGGTCAAACTGATGCTTTCTTGACTTGTTCAGTCCTCCATGTTAAAGTCCACCAGGCTTTTGATTGGCTCTGATTCTCTGTGGCAAAATCCAACAAGAGGCTCCAAAAATGTCCTGAATGTCACAAGAAGGCACAGGACAAGATGTTCGTTTCCTTCATGTCTGCAGTTCCTCCACTGGAAAGTAAAGTCAATGCTGCTCCTCTGCTGAAACCTGGGATCGGACCAGGGACCTTTAGATCTTCAGTCTAAGGCTCTCCCAACTGAGCTGGTTCAGTTCTGAGGGAGGGCCCTGCTTCTCTCATTTATAATCTCTTCCACTCTCACTGGACCTTAGAGAGGATTGGAGCTTCTGAAGTCCTGACACATTGAACAGTTCTCCAGGACCAAACTGAACGAACTGAAGAAGCTTCTTGGAACTCTAATTTCTTAACTCACTTTCTCCAAGAACTGTGCCTGGACGAAGGCCGTTTCCAGCTGTCCTTCAAGCTGACGAGGGCCAAGTTTGATGACCTGTTTGTGAGGATATCAAGGATGGACACCAACTACAGGCCCCAGGTCCGTTGACATGACTTCACTGCCACCAGGGGAATGTCAACGCTGACAGGTTCTCTGGACTCATTGTCATGAGAATTTGTCACATCAGTTGAATATCTTCACATACGTGAATTCATTGAAGGAGTGTGGTTCTGGACCTGCTCTACCTGTCAAGTGTCTTGAGAGAACTTTTGTTGTGATGTGGCACAATATAAATAACATTGACTCGACAATAAATCGACTCTTTCCCCAACCATTTAAAGCAAACAGCCGTTCCCACTGATCCTGGATCTGCGCAACGTCCCTGCTTTTTAAAAGGAAAATTGTCATCATTGCTTTTGCAGGATGTGCTGGCTGATGGAGAATTGTTGGCTATGAACTCACTGAACTCACTCCAAGTCAATAGTTTTGAGCAAACTCATGACTCCTGATGTTTAACTCAATTGTTTGTTAAACACAGAGATCCAGGTGTAGTCCCTCTATGTTCATCCACTAAACTAGAATAGAGTTCTCCTCTTTCCATGGTGGAACAAAGAAGGGGGAGGGTCAATAAGAATATGATCTTTGGACGTTACAGCATCTAAAGACTCAAATCCATATTTCAGGATACATATTTGAGAGGGAGGAAACAGTGATGGGAGGCTGGAGGCTTGAAGGGCTTGATTTTTAGCGGCCAGTGAAGCCACCTTTTGCTGGCTGAGTCCCAGAGACTCATGGAGGCTCTTTGTGGAGGATTTCCACGAGAGAGTCCAGCATCGGAACTTGTTAGTTTCCTGTCAATTGAGTCCAGGATGTCCCCGAGGTCCTTATTGGGTGATGAGGGTGCGCTGGACGGTCGGCTTCTTTTGGGAAGTGGGGTCGCCACGTTACCGGTCCTCCCCACGACGGGTCGGTGGCAGCACTCGTCTACGTTCTCCTGCAGACTTTCTGCGGTTCCTTCTTCCAGATTTTATTGATGAGGATTGTTGTGGATGAGAGAATTGAAAATTCTTACTGCAGTTTGAGGTTTTGATGATTCAAACTGTGTAGATTGGCGTTAAGAAGTTCGCTAGTTTGGATAAATTCAGGTGTGAGCCACCACACTGAATCAGGCACAGGTAGGACGTTCACCCTGACATAGAACATCAACAGCTTAACGTTGCTGCAGGACTCCAACCTGAGCAGGGACACCCCAATGGATTTCTAGTCCATCGCCTTCACCACTCAGCCTCAACGACCACATTCACACACACATTTGAAGAGGATGGATATTCACAAAATGATCTTAATTTCTGTCACAAGCCCATTTGTGTGAGGTCCTATTTTCTCTTTTTCAGCATTCCTTTGTTTCCAGGTCTCTAATAAGTGCAGAATTACAAAGACAAGCAAGCTGGATCCATCCTGGGCAGGTGATAGGAGCCATTGACCACTGGCCAGAGACCCTGGCACAGACGTTGGGGGTGGTGACAGAGAGCATTTCTACAATTATATTATACATTTATAGAAGTCTACAATCCTACAATTTCATTGAGCAGACGCTTTTGTCCACAGCCACGTACGTACATCACATGTATAGAATATATATGTTCCTCTTTCATCGACTGATTAACCACAAAATGAAGTCAAATGCCAGTAAATTCTGAGCATTTATTAATTATTCATGATTATTCTTTATTTTTGAATCTATTTTCATCGTCACTCTTCTGTTCATTTTCAGTTTGATTCATAAAAATGAACAAACTTTGACGTGTTTTCTTCTCTTGTGTGTCAACAACTTTGGATTGGGAATCTCCTGACAAACAGACCACATGACCAGGAGGAAGTGTTGTTGGTGAGTTTGGCCCCTGAGCTCAAGACAGTTGGGACCAATAAAGGACAGCTTCAAATGCAGCTGTGAAGCCTCATTGTCAGCTGGGAGGAACGACAGGTGTCTCCCTCTAGTGGCTCCTCACAGCAACACCAGCCTCATTTCATTCACATGCATCCACCACCTCACTACCAAAGGCCAGTTGGGCCTGGACAGACAGGTGAGTTTCAAGTGTTGGACAAAGGTCTTTAAGATGTTCTTATTAATTCTATAACATCTGAGATTAAAATCTATGGAATTACAACCAACAAGCAGCCAAACACCTGATCAGATGCTCCTTCATCAGGCTGAGAAGAATCAATCTAAACTGGGATGAAGAAAATTAACTGAGAGGAGAAACCTCCTGATTGGATGACATGGACCCACCTGATCCATGTCAGCCTTGTTGGAGCAGAAAGAGGTGGATCAGAGGAATCAGTGGATCAAGACTCAGGTGGCAGATGAAGAATCTCTGTATTCACAATGGAGTCAGAGAAATCTTCCAACGTGAGAGAACGTGACAGACCATTTTATACTGAAGACAGGCTGTGTGTGTATGTGTGTGTGTGTGTGTGCGTGTGCGTGTGTGTGTGTGTGTGTGCGTGTGTGTGTGTGTTTATGCGCAGACTTTTCCCTGGAACAACGTTTTTTATTTGAAGCAAGAAAGCAAGAGCCTCCAGATCAAAGTCAGAATTG
Source organism: Aulostomus chinensis (assembly GCF_037954235.1). Taxonomy (NCBI): domain Eukaryota; kingdom Metazoa; phylum Chordata; class Actinopteri; order Syngnathiformes; family Aulostomidae; genus Aulostomus; species Aulostomus chinensis. Next base: position 86,978 of record NC_141320.1, on the reverse strand, counting down.
ATGATGATGTCATCAGGGCTTTGATAGTGTATTTATTTGTACCTAGAATTCTGTCTTTGATCTCAGGAGGACGTGAGAGAAACTCAACTTTAAAAAGTATATGAGAGCATTCAGCTTGGTTAGAAAACATTTTGACTGTTGAACAGTAGAGTTTGTTAGAAACAGTTTACAACACTCAGAATAAATTGAAGACAAAAACCTTCCACACTTAAATCCTGTCTCTAACTTCAAACTGGGGATGAACATTTTTATAATCAATCTGTCTCTATGTGTTGGCCCTGCCATGGACTGGTGACCTGTCCAGGATAAACCCCGCCCCTCACCTGAGGGCTGCTGGGATAGGCTCCACCCCCACGAACCATTGCAGATCATCAATGACCAAAGCTACTAAGGAGGATTACAGTTTGTCCTTGCAGGAGTCAGTGACTTAATAGAGTCTAACAAAGGGTTGGACCTGAATGAGACAGTCACCCTTCAACATGGGGCCATGGCAGAGTGAACCAAGAACACTACAATGGGGGTGAGAGTGGAGCCATGATGGATTCACAGTTCATCACCTCCACCATCATGTGGACCACCTGATCACCTCTCCCTCAACCTCTAAATAACTCATTGCCTGACCGGGAATCGAACCCCGGCCGCGGCGGTGAGAGCGCCAAATCCTAGCCACTAGACCATCAGGGACCACACTGAGCTCTCCAACAACAGAGACTATAGACAATGACTCAAGAACACAGGACTCTGTGGTCTCAGCTTGAGATGCAGAGGGTCCACCAAGACCACCAGACACCTCAGCCCCCTAAAGACAGTCCACCCCCAGGATCCTGCCCCCTCTGCTCCAACTCAGCCCTCCATTCATAACATGACTTTCGCTACGTCCGAACTGCCAAGTACCAACCTACGTCCTCCTGCTACGACCTAAACATGGCGGCACCACTCAGACACCCTAGAAGATTGGTGGGGAAGCACGACCTCTGCTGGCAGAGCACAGACACCGCAATTAGGTAGACAGCACCAATGAAAGCCCCACCTGCTGGCCTGACTGTGGTACTGCACTCCACTCTGAACAAACCCTTCACTCATTCTCTATTATTAAGCACGTTAACGCACCTGTACAGGTGTGTTCACATTATATACATGTTATATATTTATGCTTGGCCGTTTTTGATGAACTTGGGCGGGACTCTGGTGCAGGGATGAGGTCATGGAGCTGATCTGGGAGCAGTCCTGATGTTAAATGCTGTGATGAAGGACAGTGTGGAGGAAAAATGAGTCAAATTTAAATTGTCAACAGTTCAACGTTGTTGGCAGGACTCCAACCTGAGCAGGGAGACCCCAATGGATTTCTAGTCCATCGCCTTCACCACTCGGCCACAACGACCACATTCACACACTTTTGTAGGAGACTGAAATTAGACAATGAAAGTTCATGTCAGCACAGTCAAATATTTTTGTCCTCTCTCAAAGACAAACTATTTGTGTGTGTGTGTGTGTGTGTGTGTGTGTGTGTGTGTGTGTGTCAGTGTTGTGACTGAGCAGTGAAGAAGACGACCTTCTGACTCCATTTTCTTTGTTGCTCTTCTATCAGTTCCTCAGTTTCACTCATCAAGTGAAGCAGCTTTGACAGGTTTACTTCTCTGTGTGTTCACAACTTTGGTCTTTAAACTCCTGACAAACTCACCACGTCACACATTTGGTGAATTAAAGCAACAAATAATGACATCATGATGATTCAGGTTAGGGGGGCACGGCCTGGAGGAAGAGTGGCCGTCGAGCAGAGTTGCTGGTTCAGTTCTCACTTCAGCTGGTGACCATGTTGAAGTGTCCTTGAGCAAGACACTGAGCCCCTCATTGCTCCTGATGACCAGCATCCAAGACCAACAAGCTTCTGATTGGCTCTGATTCTCTGAGGCAAAATCCAACACAGGAAACAGAAACTCTTGAGGTTGTCTCACATTTTTTAAAGAAACTCAGCACAGGACAGTGATAGGAGGCTTGTTTCCTTGATGTGGGCTTCACCTCCACTGCTGTCCACATTTAAATGCTGGCTGGTGCTGGTCCCCTGTTGAAACCTGGACCAGACCAGGGACCTTCAGACCTTCAGTCTAACGCTGTTCCAGCATTGGATGAAAGAGACTGGTGCTCTCATCTTCTTCAACACTGACTTGTTCTACCAGGACAAGAGAATCTGAGCTTGGATGTCATTTAGCAGTCAAAGGCTTGTTAAACTGGTCAACATCAGCTGGTGTTCACTCTGATGATGTACCGATGGTCTGGATTCTTCCTTCTGGAGCACCAAGCTGCTGGGAAGAAGCCTGATGATGTCAGAGTTGTGTTCAGTGGCTCCTGCTGGGTCCATTTCTGACAAATGGGCTCCAAAGAGTTCAGCTGTTTCAAAGGCTCAGAGAAAGCAGCACATCATGGTGGTCAGGAGACGAGGTGGCCGAGTGGTTAAGGTGATGGACTGCTGATCCATTGAGCTCTGCAGGCGTGGGTTCCAATCCCATCCTCGTCGTAGGAGACTTTGGTTTCTGCTCCTAGATTCTGGAATGACTCTGAACTGTGAGGCTTTTCAAGAGGAGATCCTGCAGCACCAGAGAGCTGCAGTTCCAGGACCCCACAGCACCACCTACTGAATTGGATGATAAAATGCAGTTCTGGAACTTTTGTTTTTTGGTGACAGCGCCACCTATCGAATTAGATGATAGCAAATTACTCCTTTCGAACTACAGTATTAAAGGTTTATTCCACCAAAATACTACTTCCTGTCCTTTAATTTCTGACAACTGTATAAAAGGATTATTCCAATTCCTCCAAAATACTTTCAAACAAGTTATAGTTTTAAAGGTTCATTCCACCAAAATACTTTCTAATTTATAGTTTTAAAGGTTCATTCCACCAAAATACTTTCTAATTTATAGTTTTAAAGGTTCATTCCACCAAAATACTTTCAAATTTATAGTTTTAAAGGTTCATTCCACCAAAATACTTTCTAATTTACAGTTTTAAAGGTTCGTTCCACCAAAATACTTTCTAATTTATAGTTTTAAAGGTTCATTCCACCAAAATACTTTCTAATTTATAGTTTTAAAGGTTCATTCCACCAAAATACTGCTTTCTGTCCAACTTCTCAGTTTTAAAGGTTCCTTCAGTTGAGGGCTCCTGGTTCTGTGTGAGGGGTTGAGGGTCAATATGGGATGATGAGGAAGATTTCATGTCACGATGGTCCTGCTAAAGTAACTGTGAGTCATGACATCAAACAATGTCACCAAAATACGCTTGAACTCTTAAAATGGCAATAAAATCTACTGAATCATTTTACCACAAACACTTTTATAGTGTTTTTGTGAGCATCATTTTTCAAACATTATAACATAAACTTTAAAAAGGGTCCATTCACTAACACTCTTACTTGAAGGTAGTCACTGATGTCAGTAAATAGCTGATAAAGATTTGTGTTCATGTTTTAATTCTCTACTCTGACCTGTGCTGAGACACTGGACCAGAGAGGAAGACCTGCTCAGCCTCCTGCATGGACCAATTCTGCAGCTCAGTGATGACGACGAGGGATTCAGCATTGAGTTCATTTTAAACTTTTTGGAGGAAACAACTGTAAATTAACCAGCAGTTACTGGTGATGCTTCACAGTTTCCAAGCTCAAACGGCCTCCTGCTTGTTGGACTCACAATTTCAAAAAATGTAGACATCAAAAGTCAAATCATGTTTTTGTTTGGTTTTGTGTTGTTTTGTTTTTTACTGGAGGAAAACTTCAAATTGTGATGATGTGTCTGACTTAGAAACTGAACCCCCAAAAATCAAAAAGTCTCCTTCTTCTGTGCCGTGATCTCTGAGCTGATCATGATTGATCTCATCAATAATCCTTGGCAGCCGACCAGTCACACACAGCCCCCCCCCCACACACACACACTGAGACATGCAGCAGCTCACAGTAACTGCCTCCGTCACACAGCAGATAGACTCCTTTCTATAACAAGATAAGCAGCAGAAATGGATGGAAGTGATGATGAACTGATGAACAGGTGATTTGTCCAAAAGTCAACATCAGATTCATTTCCAATCTGTGGAAGCAGTTTCATCTTGAGGTTCCAGGTAAGAACAGCCAGCTGTGGGCTGACACACATCTCTTCAGGAGCACTTCTATGCTCCAAACTTGCCAGGTTGAATTGTGTCTGTATTCTGAGGGCAGCAGGAGGACGGAGGAGTGAGGACACACACATGTGGACCTGAGCAGGTGTTCATCCTCATCTCAGTAACAGGGGACACTTTATCACACCAGTGGACAAACATCAGCATTCATCACCCAGCAGCTCCTCTGATCAACAGAACAAGCTGAAGTATTCTGGAGAATGAGGGCATCGATCCCTCTACCTCTCACATGCTAAGCTAGCACTCTACCATTGGAGCTCAGTCCCCTTTTGAGCTTCCATTTGAGTTTTCTGTTCCCATCTCTATGGTAACGGTCAGTTTTGACCCACATCTTCAATCAGCTGTAAAATTCACTAAAAACAATTTGCTATCCTCCAAGTTGTTTCCATCTCTTGGTTTCCTTGTTAGGCTTCCTTATCCATGGAAATATTGATTTGAATATTTTGTTGTGGGCCTCTGGACCTTTTTTTAGTCAGTAAACCCTTGATTTCAATTAAAAAAATGATAAAATGAACCTTTGGGTTTGGCATAAAAGTCTTTCTTTCAGCAACAGAACTTTAATATAAACACTAAATGAAAAGCAGAACAGGCCAGAACACAAACTCTGCTCTGCCGTCCTTCCTGGTTACTGGGCATGGACTGCTGGAAGGGGCATTTTCCTCAGAAAGGGACAAGACGTTCATCCACTCTCACCTCTGGCCCTGGGTTGAATGTTGGTGCAAGGAGCTGCACCCATCTTTCCCAGACATCCCCAATGGGGGCAAGCTTGTCAGTTCTTGCTCCGGTGTCTCTGTCGTCAAATCTGAGGACTCTTGATGTTCGTTGAAAGTTCTGAAGTGGCCTTGTGGCCCGGAAAATATTTCTGCCTGTCGATGCGTCCCAGAGACGATCAGTGGCCTCACTGCAGGATCTGAACACTCCAGGAAGAAGAAGGACACCAACAGAAGCATCCAGGTGTCCCTCATCAATGTCTTTCCACTTGTCACCATGGACTTCTTTTCCTTTGAGGTTTGTCACAGCAATGCTGACTCTTTTTAGTGACAGTGGCATGAACAGAACCATCAACCATAAACAGCTCCAAACATGTCTCTATGTCAGTGCCTCTCGTCACAGCAAACCTTGTGATTCCAGGGCTCATTTTGATGACATCAGCAGCAGCTGCCCTGCCATGTACATCAGGAGACACTGAGCTCCAGCCAATGTTCCCTCTAGTTTTTCATGTGTCTGGTTATCCTCACAAGCTCCCTGAGCTCACTGAGAACCACTGTGAGCACCGTCTGAGGTAGGACCTGCATGGAGGGCAGAGACAGAAGAATCAGGGACAAGGATCTGTCGGTTTGCTGCTTTATGAAAATATTGTAAATGATTATTATTCTTCATAATATTGTTTTAGTAACCTGCTTAGGAGTTGTGAATGATGCAGAGTCCATGGGAAACAGCTAATGCTGTGGTACCCCCCCCCCCCCAAGTTACTGTACAAACCTCAGAAACCTTTTGCCATAATAAGACAAGATGTTGTTATAGAGATGTAAAGATAATATAGAGATGTACATGTATATAGATGTAGTCAAGTCAAGTCAGTTTTATTTGTATTGAACCAAATCACAACAAAGTTCTCTCATGACTCTAGTAGAGCAGGTCCAGCACCAAACTCCTTCAATGAACCTCCACCCAACAGTTCTCCACCAGCAGCACATCCTTCAACAGTGGTGACAAAAACCTTCCTTTTAACAGGCAGGAACATCGAGCAGATCCAGGATCAGTGGGGATGGCCTTCTGCTTTGACCGGTTGGGGGGAAAGAGAGCAGGAGAGTGGGGCAGAGACAAAGACAGAGAATGGAGGAAGACAGATATACAGAAGGAAAGAGAGGGACAGAGATAAAGAGAGAGAGAAGTGAAGAGACTGATGGACAGACGGTGAGCAGGTGGAGCTACGGGTGGCAGCTTGAGCCTCTTCAGGTCTGCAGCCTCCTCCAGCAGCACCGACATCTGGGATGAAGGGAGAGGGAGTTAGTGACACATCTGAGTATGATTTATAAATGACAAATAAAGGAGGACAGAGAGGAGTAGAGAGAAGCCCAGTGCACCATGGGAGATCCCCCAGCAGCCTAAGCCTATAGCAGCATATCTAAGGGCCACCCTCAGCAGCCCAACTATAAGCCTGATCAAAAAGGAAGGTCTTTAGTCCGCTCTTAAAGGTCGAGAGGGTGTCTGCATCCTGGACTGAAACTGGGAGATGGTTCCACTGGAGGGGAGCCTGATAGCTGAAGGCTCTGGCTCCCAGTCTACTTTTAGAACTCTAGGAACCACCAGTAACCCTGCATCCTGGGAGCGAAGGGTTCTAGCTGGATAATAGGGGACTAGGAGCTCTGTCAGGTAGGAAGGAGCCTGACTGTTGAAGACTTTGATGGTAGAAGGAGAATTTAGAATTCTATCCTAAATTTGACAGGTAGCCATGCAGAGAAGCCAGTACAGGAGTACTGTCTACTAGTTCTAGTCAACACGCGGGCCGCAGCGTTCTGGACCAGCTGGAGAGTTTTCAGGACCTACTTCTTCTTTTGGTCACAGGTTTGAAGATACCTGTGGAAGTGAAAGGAAAGGCTGTGAGAGCCACACCTCTCCAGTGACCTGGGACATGATGGCAGTGGTGGGATTTGAACCCACGCCTCCTTAGAGACTGGAGCCTTAATCCAGCGCCTTCGACCGCTCGGCCACACTACCTCACTGTGCTGCTCTCTGAGTTGGTCTGCTAAAGGCATGTTGAAGAGGAAGTAACAATGATATCAAACTTATTCTGAAGGGGGACCCCTTCCCTCCACGGTCACAGGAAGTGACAACAGCGCTGCTAGAAGCAGGAAAGAAATGGTAAAAGGACTCAGTTTGTACAGAGCCTTTCTACCTCAGCAGCACTCAAGGAGCTGAACAATGTCCTCTCATTCACACACTCACACACTGATGCTGAAGGCTGCCATGCAAGGAGCCAACCTACTCATCAGAAGTATTTAGGGGTTCAGTATCTCACTCAAGGACACTTTGACATGGTCACTGGAGAAAGTGAGGATCAAACCAGCCACCCTTTGGTTGCCAGACGGCCATGCTACTCCTGAGTCATGTGACCTGGATAAGATGGTGAACTACAGCTGATCGCCATGCTAGCAAACCCCCTTTTGTTTGGTTTGGTTGTTGTTTAGTGACTGTGGATGAATACACAGGAGAAGTTGAGCATAAATTTGTGTTCCCTGTTCACTTGAATATCTGCAGGAGTGTGAGGTGGAAATACTACTTGGAGGAGAATGAGAGTTCAGTCTCAGCGCTATGACCTGTGCTGACACTAAAACATGTCAGCCCACAGAACAAAGATGGCAGTCCTCTGGGAGAGAAGGTACACCACACATACATGAAGAAACCCTACAGGAAACAAATATGTTGCCAGAGACTTTTACTCTGTTTTTGTTGTTTACCCAAGTACAGGATTGGAGGGAGACTGATGGTCGCTGTTTGGGTTTTTGGAAAACAAGGAGGCTGTGGGTTCAAGCTGGATTCTCAGAGACGATTTCCCCAACCTCTACATTTGCATCTACACTGTCATCTAGTCATGTGACTGAAGTCATCCAGTCACGTGACTGAAGTCATCCAGTCATGTCAGTGATGTCACTTGGCAGGACTGTCATTGCCGTCTCATTCTAGAAAAGAATCCAGACTCCACCTGTGGCTCCATGATAACTGATGGACCTCTGGTTGGAGGCTGGACGATGATGTTTGGACTGGAAGGAAAACTCCTTGTCCAAATTCCATTGTGTTCAAGTTTAAAGTCCCACAATAAGAAGTAGCTGAATCTGACAGGTGAAGGTTTGGAACTACAAGATGGTGATGTTTCCTTGACTTGATGCTCTGACTGTCAGGGTGGATGACAGCTTCTTCTGCTGCTGCATCTGAGTGGCTAGGATTGGAGGTTTTACCTCCCAAGGTTGTCTGGTTCCAGGGGAAATTTTAAAATTCCAGTCCCCAACCTTGGCTGTTCTGAAACTCTTCTCCTGAATCACTCCTGAGCTGCAGCAAGAACAAATACCAGTGCCAACCAGATCAACTTAATGGCTGCTAACAGCCTCAGACACTTGATTTCCATCAATCTGGAGCCAAGAAGGCACTCACCTGTGGTTCTCCTCCAGGAGGGTCCAGGTTCTGCCATTGGGGCTCCTGGTGCCACTGCCAGAGAGCCTCAGCTGCACACTGCAACATTTCAACAGGAGATTGACATTCCTTCAAATGTCCTGACATCTTATTCCAATGGTTCTGTTCCATATTTATATTTCAAAATAAATCATACAATGAGGGGTGCACGGTGGTGCAGTGGTGCAGTGGTCAGCACTGTGGCCTCACAGCAAAAAGGTTCCGGGTTCGAGTCCCAGCTCTGGCACAGTATCTTTCTGTGTGAGTCTCCATGTTCTCCCTGTTCCTGTGTGGGTTCTCTCTGGTACTCCAGCTTCCTCCCACCATCCAAAGACATGCAATTTGGGGACGAGGCTGATTGATACTCTAAATTGACTGTAGGTATGAATGTGAGTGCGAATGGTTGTTTGTCTCTGTGTGTTGGCCCTGTGATGGACTGGCGACCTGTCCAGGGTGAACCCCGCCTCTTGCCCGTAGATGCTGGTATAGGCTCTACACCCCGCGACCCTTACTAGTAAGGAATAAGTGGAAGATGACGACAACGATCACACAATGAAAGCTGCCACAGCTGGTTTAAGAGAGCGAACAAGCTAAGAGATCTGAAACCAGTAAAAAATGCTTTTCTGTGTGCAAACTAGTGAGGGGCATGGAAGGATATTTTACCACCACGACAGAACCCAGACTTTAGTCATGTGATGAGATGGCAACTCTGATTATGAAGTTAATGGACAAAATGTGAACTGAAAGAAAATACATTAAAAAATACGAACTAAACTAAATAAATAAATAAAGAAGCAGCACAAATAACGTTTTCTTCTGCACAAATTTACTGGAATTAGACTGCATTTTTGGTTAATGAGTAGATGAAAGAGTGTCACATATATATTATATACATGTGATACATGCACGTGGCTTTGGACAAAAGCTCAATGAAACTGTAGGATTGTAGAATTATTTAAACGTACTAAGTGGACTGTTTCAGGTTTCTAGAAGACGCTTCAGCGCTCATCCAAGAGGCGTCTTCAGTTTTCTTCACTGATGGGAGGATTTATGGCTCTAAGGGGGCGGGACCTTCTCCAGAGGTGATTGACACATGCGAGCTCTGGATTTCAGAGTTGTTTTGGTCAGGTTATGAAAGGGAAGTTGACTCAACTGGTATCTGTGTCAGTTAAAAGCCTCACAGTAATTCCATAATCTAGGAGCAGAAACTAGAGACACTTGCGGCGAGGATGGGATTCGAACCCACGCGTGCAGAGCACAATGGATTAGCAGTCCATCGCCTTAACCACTCGGCCACCTCGTCTGCAGACAGCAACCCTGACCTCTGAAACAGATGAACTCTTTGGAGCCCATTTGTCAGAAATGGACCCAGCAGGAGCCACTGAACACAACTCTGACATCATCAGGCTTCTTCCCAGCAGCTTGGTGCTCCAGAAGGAAGAATCCAGACCATCGCTACATCATCAGAGTGAACACCAGCTGATGTTTACCAGTTTAACAAGCCTTTGACTGCTAAATGACATCCAAGCTCAGATTCTCTTTTCCTGATAGAACAAGTCAATGTTGAAGAAGACGAGAGCACCAGTCTCTTTCATCCAATGCTGGAACAGCGTTAGACTGAAGGTCTGAAGGTCCCTGGTCTGGTCCAGGTTTCAACAGGGGACCAGCATCAGCCAGCATTTAAATGTGGACAACAGTGGAGGTGAAGCCCACATTTAGGAAACAAGCCTCCTATCACTGTCCTGTGCTGAGTTTCTTTAAAAAAAAGTGAGACAACCTCAAGATTTTCTGTTTCCTCTTGTAGGATTTTGCCACAGAGAATCAGAGCCAATCAAAAGCTTGTTGGACTTTAACGTTGGAGGACTGAACAAGTCATGACATCATCAGTTTTACCTTCACAGGTGCTCAATTTACTTTACTTTCAATTTTACAGAGGTAGAACCTGAAATCAAAGCTGTCTGTCCAAAGAAGTGAGAGCTTCCCAGGTTGTGATGTTCTTGTCTACAGACTCTGTCTTGTATGGAGCTTCAGTCTTTAATGAAAAGACTCCTCCATTAATAACATCACTGTGCCTCTGCAGTGAATCAGTCACTCCATCCATTTTCTGTACCACTGATTTGTTAAAGGTTATGGGGGGGTGACATTTGGTGAGAGGCAGGGTTCACCCTGAACCGGTCACCAGTCCTCAGGTCCACTGAACAGGTCCCCCATGTGAGATGATGGCGTTGAAGGCAGAGGAGGAGTCCAGGAAGAGATGGCGGACATAGGAGTTCCTGCTCTCCAGATGGGTGAGGGCTCTGTGGACCACTGGTGAAATGGGGTCATCAGTGGAGCGGTGTTGTCTGTAGGCGTACTGGTGGGGGTCCACAGAGACATTGATGGAGGCCTCTATGTGGGCCTTGACCAGCCTCTCAAAGTACTTCATGACTACTGGGGTGAGTGCAATGGGTCGGTAGTCATTTTGGCCTGTCACTGTGGAGCACTTGGGGACAGGGACAATAGTGGCAGTCTTTAGGCAGGTGGGGACAGATGGCAGCGCCCGTGAGGTGTTGAAGATGTCCGCCAGCACCTTGGACAGCTGTTGTGCACAGTCCTTCAGTCCTCACCCTGGGATGTTGTCTGGGCCTGCAGCTTTGCGAGGGTTGATTCCCTGAAAGGTCTTCCTCACGTCTGCTGTGGTCACACTGAGGGGCGTGTCGTCAGGTGGTGGTGTGAGTCTGGTGTGGGGGGGGGGTGTCAGGGTCCTCGAAGCGGAGAAGAAACTGATTGAAGGAGTGAGGCGCTGGACCTGCTCTACTTGTGAAGTGTCATGAGATAACATTTGTTGTGATTTGGCGCTGTACAAATAAAACTTACGACTTAAATGGAAACTGTCTGGGGGGGGGTGTAGCCTCCATCAGGGATGTGTTTGATGTCTGAATTCTGTCTTTGATGTCTGAATTCTGTCTTTGATGTCTGAATTTTGTTCATTGATCTCCTGCTTCAGTCTTTGATCTCTGAGTGATCCTAAACTCATCAAAGGATCACATCACCTTCACAATCTGTAAAGAACCTGGGTGTCATTTTGGACTCTGAGCTGAATTTCATTCCACACGTCAAGAACATAACTAAGAGAGGTTTTTATCATCTTAAGAACAGAGCCAGAATCGCCCGTTCCTCTCAGGCCAACACGGAGGTGCTGATGCATGCTTTTATTTCCAGTCGTTCAGATTCTTGTAGTACCCTGCTGCTCTCTGGTCTCCCCAAAACAACCATCTACAATCTACAATGACTCCAGAATTCTGCAGCACGTGTGCTGACGAGGACCAGAGGGCGGGAGCTCATTACACCAGTTTTAAATTCGCTGCATCGGCTCCCCGTGTGTTTCAGGATCAATTTTAAGGTTTTTTTAGTAGTTTTTAAGTGTCTTAATGGTCTTGGCCCACCTTATTTATCTGAACTGCTTTTGTCATATCAACCTTCGCGGACCCTGAGGTCCTCTGGCACCGGCCTTTTAGTCATTCCAAGAGTCAGAACTAAAACCCACGGGGAGGCTGCATCCAGCCATTATGGCCCAAAGTTCTGGAACAGCCTGCCAGAGAACATCAGGACCACGAGACTGTTGATGTTTTTAAAAGGAGGCTCAAGACTTCCCTTTTTAGCTTAGCTTTTAACTGACTTAGTCTCTCTTATCCTTTCATTTTATCACGATATCTTATTGTTACTTTAGTCTTTTAATTATTTTATTCTACTTTTTTATTAGCTCTTAAACTTTTAGATTTTATATATATTTTATGTCATTCTGATATTTTAATATCATTGTAATTTCTGTTCTTTCCTACTCTACCTTCTTTTAGTCTTTTAGTTTTTAGCTCCAGTGTTTCCTGGTGGGAGCCCTCCACACTGGGAGGTGTGTCTGGTCCGCCTGCGGGGGCGTCGTCCTTGGGATCGTCCAGGCCCGGAGAGCTGGGGGGCTCTGCATGATATGTGGAGTGTACCCGGTCTGTCCGGGTCGGGGGGTCTGGGTGGTGGCGCTCCCTGTGGTTGTGGGCTGTGGCACCTCCTGGTGAGGATGGCTCCCATAGGTGGTCTTTCCTCACTAGGATTTTCAGTGCCCTGCCATGTTCCTACTTACAGTCAGTGTGTGGTTGTGTGTATGCGTGTGTGTGTGTGGGGGGTAGTGTGTGCATGTATGTGGTCATGTGGGTTGGGAAGGCCGGGTTCTTAACATGTATTTATTGTATTGTTTTATATTTTATTGAATGTTGCCTGTTTTCTCTCAGTTCTGTGAAGCACTTTGTGTTGCAGTCTCTGGATGAAAAGTGCTGTACAAATATAAATAAACTAAACTAAAGCAGACGGACGACTCGAGAATGAGAGAGGAAAGAGTAAACAAAGCAGACTCTTTTGAGGTCTTCTCCTTGGTTCCTTCATTTTTTGAGAAGACACTGGACTCAACTGCTGTCCATGATTCTGGATTGTGTTGATTGCGTTGTGAACGAGGATTTGGCCAGGTTTTGTAGGCGGGATCACTGGTGTGCGAACACACCTGACGCTGTGGAGAAAAGATGGCGAGCCACCCACAGGAGAGAGAGAGTCGGAGTGGAAAATGGCGCTGCAAACCTCACCCACCCAGGTGACACTGACCCTGACGGTGGGATTGTGGTAGGACAGAACTGACAGGTTTCACAGAGACACCTTGAATTTCTTTTGGACTGATAACGGACTGAACGAAAAGACTGGTGATGAACGGGAGAGACTCTGATTATTGATTTGTGAGATTGAGTTGTAAATTGAAATACTTTGGCACTGAGTTTTATTTTTATAACTTTGTTTTGTTCACGTTTCCTGATTGTGTGCCAAATCGGTGTTACATGAGTGGGTTGTTGAAAGGGAGTTCAAGCTTGGATAGAGCCGGTGAAACAACCCAACAGGAAGAGGGAACGTAGAACTAAAACTCAAAAATAGGCTGAACCAAGATCAAATGAGAACCTAGACTGAGGAAACTCAAATAGACACCGTGAAGTAAACAAACAATCATAGAAATCCAGCCACCAAATTAAATCTCAACTCAAATAAGTCGGGTTAACTTCAAATAAGACTCAAAAGAGGTCAATAACCTGATTCTCCTGAGGTTTGGTTTCTGTCTGTTGGTTGGAGGGAGACTCCTTTATTGAATGTGTGTGGATGTAAAGGGTTTGGTACCACTTGTTTTTGTTTTTCTGACGTTTTCTGTCTATAAAGAAGTCGGCAGTTTTATTCACTGACTAGTCTGTGGTCTGTTATTCTTACATTAGAATCAACCACTCACATGAGCCTAAAATCTCTGGTCCTCCTCCTGAAGTGAGCCACATGGGAACTTTGACCCTCATCAACCATGCAGGGAGGAGTTCTCAGAGTTTGATTGTGCTGATGAATCATCAGAACTCTCCATCACGCCGTGACGAGGACATCTCAGTGTCAAATCTGTCATTTCCTGCTGCCAGTAGGTGGCGCTGTGGTCACTACTGACCTGTAGATGTGTTCAGACTGGGATGTTGATCAAACCTGGAAGTTTCAAACAGATCTGACAGGTGGAGAGGATTCAGAAGAGTTGAAGCTTCATTTTAGTTGGAGCCTGAAAATGAGGTGAGACTGAGGGCTCACAGGAGTTGCAGGTAGGTGCTGCCCCCTAGTGACCCAATGGAGAACAACATGTAATGACATGAACGTTCTCCATTTTTCCAGTTCTTGACTTCATTCATCCTCCAACTTCTTCCAGCTGGAAGAGAGTGAGATCATTTAAAGTAGAGAGTCAATAATCAGCATCTCATCACTCATTTGTTCTCTGGTGGTGACCTCACGACTCAGCAGTGTGACATCACACATTTCGCTGATGTCATCCTCAAGTGTGTCACTCAGTTCATGCAGCCTTCATTGTTTTACTTTATCATTTCCTTTCACTTTGATCTTCACAAAGACAAAGTGCGTCTGATGGAGGCACCGCTGATAGAGTGGAATGTTTCCATGTCGCCATGACAACGTGAGGCCCCTCACCTCCTCTGTTCCTTCTGCCGGTCGGCGTCAGAAGAGCAAGATGGCTGCTTCTCCATCTGGGTGGATGAGCAGCTCCTCCCATCTCAAGCAGACGCTCCCTGGCTGCATGTCAGCAGCTCCTCAAAGCTCCTTCTGGTTTCTTTGTTCTCCTGATGCTGCGCTGGTGGATTTGTCCACCTCTCATTCTCCAGGGTTCTCAGCCTCATGTTCTCTCCCTCCTGTTCCAGCTCCTCCAAGTTTCCAGTGGAAGTTTGGCTTTTGTTTGCTACTTTGTCTTTTCTCCTCTGTTGGTGCTTTGAGTTCCTTTGTTGTTCTTTGTCTTTTCATCATTCAAGCCTCCTTTTGTTGAACGCTCCTCTCCCCCGTCTGTATTTGGGTCCTGTTCTCCTCCACTTTGGCCGAGAAGGCGGCCCAACAAGAGTCACCAGTGATGTCACAGCTCCTGGATGCCCCGCCCCTTCATCTGGTGCAGGTCGTGTGATGTCACTGAATCCCACTCAGACCAAACCAGTCAGAGATCAGTGTGTTTGTGTCAGTGATGTCATCGCTGCTGACATCACAGCCCTCCATCCACACACGCCAGACTGAGGTGGAGGAGGTGATGTTGGGGTTTTCAAGGTCTTCGTCATGAGTGGGAGGGGCTGAGCTGGTGAATGATCAGCTGACCAGGTCTGGGCTCCGTTCAGATGTTGAGTCACTGCTGACTGCCGTTTGCCTGAGGAAGACCCAACGTTCCCCTCAAGAAATGGAGGGCAGTTTTTAGTGCAGCGTTCATTCTGGTTGGAGTTTTCCTTTCCTTTGCCCTGCACCTCTCTGGTGGGGAGGTGCTCCCTGTTGACAAGGACTCAGTGGAGAAGACTGGACCAGGACCTTCACTGGTTCAAGGAGCACCGAGGCAAAGGGAGGCCCAGACCAGCAGCCAGGGTGACCAGTTTGAAAAGCTGCTCCTCTTCCATGCTGACTTGTTGGTGTCTCCTCTTTTATTCCTGAGTGATTTTAATCTCAGCTCTCTGAACCTGAATGGAGCAGAACCAGGAAATCATTGCAGGAAATCATGGAGGAGAAATGAATGAATGAGACTTCCAGTCAAACTGAGACAAACGTCCAGGTTTGGTCATCAAAGATATCTGACATTCATCAGTAGACTGACAAAGATGCTCATTATTATTGCAGCAGATTAAACTAGACAATAAAGAGGGTCTCCCTTTGGAAAAAATATTGCAGTATATTTTTGTTTTATCAGAGAGGCTTTAATGTCTGTCTTTGATGTCTAAACTCTGACTCTGATGTCATTGGTGGTGACTGAATTCTACCCCCTGACAGACTGAAGGCTCATATTGGTGATGCAGGTAGGTGCTGCCCCCTAGTGAACCAATGGAGAACGACATGTAATGACATGAAGATTCTACATTTTTCCACTTGTGAGTCCAAAGACATCAAGAGAGGACGAGGCTGATTGATACTCTAAATTGACTGTAGGTGTGACTGTGAGAGTGAATGGTTGTCTGTCTCTATGTGTTGGTCCTGTGATGGACTGGTGACCTGTCCAGGGTGAACCCCGCCTCTCACCTGTAGACGCTGGGATAGGCTCCACCCCCCATGACCCTTAACAGGAATAAGAGGAAGACAATGGATGGATGGATGTTGGAAATGACTGCAATACAGTATATAAATATTCTAGTTCCATACATGGGAACCTGGTTCTTCTGCTCTTTAACATCCTCCAATAGGAATGGACCGTCTATGACAAAGTATCAATAAATCTATCAAGGAGGAAGAAGAATTCTGATCAAAGAATTGAAGTCAATCTGGAGATCAGTTGATCTCTGGAAGGAGGAGGAGGAGGCATCCTGTGCTTTTATCTCTCTGTCCATGTTTCCTGCTGAGTGTGTGTGTGTGTGTGTGTGTGTGTGTGTGTGTGTGTGTGTGTGTCCCAGCTGCAGCAGTCAGTTCAGGTTCCTTCAGTGTGACTGAGGGAGGTTTCTGTCCGATGGTTTCTCCCAGTGTGAACACAGCCTGACTGCTGATGCTGTGCCGACTCTGACAGTGGTTCAGTTTTTCTCAGTGGCTTTGTTGCTGCTCTCAGATCAGAATGAAAGTTCTCTCAACTCTGAGTTCAGCCTCCACAACATGGAGTCACTTGTTTCTCCTTCCTTTGATCAAATAGCGAACGCTTTTGGACGAGGAGGGAGGAAACCACGGCGTTTCACTGCTTTACATTTAGAATCTCACGCCAAGCCGGAGAAGCAGGTCCTGAATCAGTCACGTGGTCACTGCCGGCTGAAGAGGCTTTGGACGTCACCACATACGTCATCAATACGCGCTTCACAGAACGAGACGAAGACGCGGGACGTTTCAAACAACGAGGAAAGAAGGAGAAGTCCGTGAACCCCCGGCCTCGGTCTTTGTCTCCTGAAGGCTGAGTGGCGCCGGTAGAACCTCAACATGTGCGCCGCGCAGCTGCTGCGGGTGTCGGTCCAGGAGCGGATCCTCGCCGCCGCTGAAGACTTCCTGCTGCAGCTGGGAGAAGGAGACTCAGCGGCTGGAGTACCGGTGCTGAGAGCGCTGCTCACCGAGCGGCTGGCGGCGGCCGCGGAGCAGATCGTGTCTCTGCTGGAGGAAACCGTGGCGGAGTACGAGCGGGAGAACCGCCGGCAGAGGTTGCTGCTCGATGCCGTGCTGAAGCCCCGAGTCAGGCTGGACAGAGCAGGTGAGTCCCCGCAGGGACCTGCTGGGCCCCGAATTCAGTCCAGGAAGTGGAGCTGCAGAGGCCCTCAGAGAGCATTTTAGGGGATTTTAGGTGTAAAAAGCCATTTCCGGGTTGTGTGTGAACGTCTGAAAGGTAAAATGTAAAAGTTCAAAGGTCAAAATCAAAGGGTAAACTAGTTTTTCTGTGGATTGTTGTCCAGCCTTCTTTTGTAGTTTTTAACCTGTCCTGTTCAGCAGCAGCATCCATGTTCCTGGTGCTTTATTGGACTGAAGCAGTTCTACTCTGCTAAGGAGGAACCTGATAAACTCCTCCTATCACCTTCTGTGTTGAACTTTATTAGGAATGGTGTTGGTTCATTGATGAAGCTACCGGACTGAGGCTCAGGAGAGGACAGGAAGAGAGAGCAGGGACAGGACAGGGAGGACAAGGGGGGGGGACAACAATAGGAGAAAAACAAACAAACAAAAACAGTAACAACAATAACAACAGAGATTTATCGAGAGTTCGATCGGAAATTCTACTGGTCACCAAGAGACAAACTATAAAAATAGACCAGAGAGAGAGAGAGAGTAGAGCCAGCAGGTATTTCTTCTCAGAGTATTACAGTTCTACAACACAGAACAACAGAAGTTAGCGATGTCGAGAAAAACTCTCACTGACCTGTCTTTGTAGCCAGAGGCGTGTATTTTGAGACCAGGTGTGTGTGTGTGTGTGTGTGTGTGTGTGTGTGTGTGTGTGTGTGTGTGTGTGTGTGTGTGTGTGTGCTATGGTTTGTCTTGAATGCGGTGGGCAGCTGACTGTAGCTGATGTGGGGGACCAGAACATCACACCCCCAGTCCAGGATAGCAGGCAGGTCAGGACCAAACCACCAGGGCACCCAGAAACCCCCTGAACACAGGGAGCCCCAGGAACCCCCCCCCCCCCCAGGCCACAGGCCCAACCCAGGCCCACGCTGGTGCAGTTAGCAAAAGGGGCAGCAATTGACTCACTCCCCGCCCCAGCTGCCCCCCCATCCCAACATGGGTGCAGGGTGTGTGTTGTGCGTGGGAGTGTAGATGTGATGGTGTGGATGACTAGAATGTAGTTAAAATTCAGGGAGGCACCCGGGGCGTGGGAGCGCCGCCGGTTGCTTGTTTGTGTGCCATTTATTCTTTTTTATATATAAATATTCATATTAATATTGGCCCAGACGTTATGTGTGCCAGAGAGCTAAGTATTTCCTGTGTAGGTGTTTTTTGTGTTGTGTTATTTTTTGATGGCGCCATGAGGATCATGAAGTGAAAGAAACAAAGACCTGACGCATCAGTGGATCTCAGGAATCGTCATTCCAGGGCTGGAACCTGAGGTGTGAGTCACTGTCAGTGGTCAATGTTAAGAACACTCCCATTGACAGGCATCAGAAGCATGTTACCATTGAACTGAACCAAGACAAGACCAAGCTGAGGAGACATTCACACTGTGTTGCTAACTCCTGCTAACTGAGTCGTGTGTGACAGGCTGGCCCAGCATGCTGTGCATGTTGGTGTCCTTGTGTCGTTCTTCTGTAGGCTGCTACGGTGCTACCTTGTTAAAAGATGATCCTGTAGACTGGAAATTATATCAGCCCATTAAAAACAACCTTTTTTTCTCCACAGTCCGGTTGGCCTGGGCTGGACCGGCCATTAGGGAATCATTCCACTTCTCCCAGTGGCCAGCACCTCCCTGGCTGTGAGTGTAGGTGGGCTGACATGTTTAGCATTGGTACAGGTTCCCTCTGGTTCTAGGGACTGAACTCTCATTCTCCTACAGGGTCTCATTCTAGAAATGAACATTCTGACCAGCAGATGTGATCATGAATGGACAAAACCATTCAGCAGAGGGGACCTATGACCTTTGACCTGGGTGACCCAACGTTGATCCAAGCATCTGAAGCCAGCGTTTCTGTTCCCAGTTTGCTGACTGGTCGTCAGTAGCAGGACGTCTCTTTTCATTGAGTTGATTTCTGTTTCTGTCTGTTGCTCCACTGTTTCAGAGTCAAATGAAGAGATTTCTGATGTTGCTGTTTGTGTCCTGCAGATGTGGAGCAGCTGCTGGTGATTAAAGAAGAGGTTCCCCCTGAGCTGCAGGACCCAGAGCCCCCCCACATTAAAGAGGAGTGGGAGGAGCTCTGGACCAGTGAGGAGGGAGGGCAGCTTCAAGGGCAGGAGGAGGCTGATATCACCACGTTCCCCTTCACTCTGGTCCCTGTGAAGAGTGAAGGGAACGAAGAGAAACCTCAGTTCCCACAGCTTCATCAGAGTCTAACTGAGGAGAACTTGAAAGAAGAGTCTCTGAGCAGCAGCCCAGTTCATCATCTGAAAACAGAAGCTGTTGGAGAAGAGTGTGGAGGACCAGAACCAGAACCAGCCAGCAAGGTAGATCCAGATCCACTTGTACAACCCCAGACTGAAGACCAGATGTCAGACTCTTCTGAAGCTGAGACTGAAGTCAGTGAGGATGATTGGGTCAGACCTGATAACACGACTACCTCTGAGCACAAGGAACCCTTTGGCTCAAGGAGGAATTTGCTTCAGAAACTGAGCCCAGGACAGGAAGTGACTCATTGCAGCTCAAAAGAGCAAAAAGTAAAGACTGAAAGAGGATCAGAGATCATCAGGAACATGAACTTTGGTCCTTCTGAATCTGAGACAGAAGTCAGTGAGGATGAGCATCCATTTAGGTGCTCAACATGCAGTAAAGGTTTTAATTACAGAGGTGGTTTGGATATACACATGAGAACACACACTGGGGAGAAACCATTCACATGCTCAGTTTGTGGAAAAAGATTCTCTGTCAGGGAACATTTGAAAACACACATGAGAACACACACTGGGGAGAAACCGTTCCCCTGCTCAGTTTCTGGTGGAAGGTTTTCAGAAAAGGGATATCTGCATAGACACATGAGAACACACACTGGGGAGAAACCATTCCCCTGCTCAGTTTGTGGCACAAGATTTTCAGAAAAGGGGCATCTGAAAAGACACATGAGAACGCATACTGGGGAGAAACCATTCCCATGCTCAGTTTGCGGCACAAGATTCCCAATTAAGGCACATTTAGAATCACACATGAGAATGCACACTGGGGAGAAACCACATCCCTGCTCAGTTTGTGGCAAAAGATTCTCAGTCAAGGGAGATCTGAAAACACACATGAGAACGCACACTGGGGAGAAACCGTTTCCCTGCTCAGTTTGTGGCGTAAGGTTTTCAGAAAAGGGATATCTGAATAGACACATGAGAACACACACTGGGGAGAAACCATTCCCGTGCTCAGTTTGTAGCACAAGATTTTCAGAAAAGGGGAATTTGAAAAGACACATGAGAACGCACACTGGGGAGAAACCATATCCCTGCTCAGTTTGTGGTAAAAGATTCTCAGTTAAGGGAGATCTGAAAAGACACATGAGAACGCACACTGGGAAGAAACCATATCCCTGCTCAGTTTGTGGTAAAAGATTCTCAGTTAAGGGAGATCTGAAAAGACACATGAGAACGCACACTGGGAAGAAACCACCTTTGCAAGAAGTGGCTTTGAAGCATGACAAGAGTGGGAGACGCAGGTTGAAGGCCAAATAATGAATTTATTTGGTGAAAAGAACAACGATAAACCAAAATTGAACTCAGACAACAATGTGATGTGATTGTCAGTAGAGTCAGTGGTGTGGGTTCATGTGTGCATGTGTGTAAGGGAGGTGGAAGGAAGAGATGTTGTCTGCTGAAAATCACAGTGACAATGGATGAGGAGGAAGAGAGGCTCCTGGCCAGCAAGGCGGGTTCTGTATGTAGAGAGCACCGGGCCCAGGAGCTTCAACTAGGAGGAACGAACAGCCCCCCACCCTCCAGATACCTGCTGCAACACCAGAAACAGCATGAAAGGCACCAGCCACGGGACCTTTATCCCCCCCCCCCCACACACACACACAAGAAAGGGGTCACCAAAGTACCTTAAATGTATTTGTTTAAAAAAAAAGCCAAAATGATGATTAACCAAACCCCCTCAAACCATGTACATCACCCATTGTTCTGTACAGATGAGGTAAACCTATCAGGAGGTGAACCAGTGGCTGCTCCGGTGGTCCAGCATCTCTTGTCCCAAGGTACCGCATTGACCGGTGCACCCAGAAAGCAATGATGTAGGAGGCTAGGAAAAGACAAGAGGAGAACCAGAGACAGGAAAACAGTTCACTATCAATTTCCACACTGAAGGAACTCTAGACAACGCGTCCACCACCACTTTGTTGGTCCCCTTCACACAGGAACTATCCAGTGTGACTGCAGGAACAGAGACAAAGAGAGGAGAAAACACAGCAGGAAAGAGACAGGATGAAGCTGAAATCATGGAGCCACCATTGGACAGGAGGGTGTGAGGGCTGATCTGATTTCTCTGAGGTCACCATCAAAGATCCACTTGGCACCAAGTACTGATCTTTATATTGATGTATTGATCCTGATCAAACACTGAATTGTCTTTGAGATGTGTGAAAATAAATGAGTGGGTGGAGTCTCTGATATCAGTGATGTCATCCAGCTGATGGAGACATATGGGACATCAGCTGGAGCCTCCGGTGAAGTACCTTTAGTAGTAGTACACATGCAGTACACGCTCAGGACCGGCTCCTACAGTTCCTACTACGCTCAGGCAGGGTGCTGTGCTGCTGGGCACCACTCAAACAAATACATGGTTCCTATGTGAGGGATTGGTTGGATTTCCGGTGTATCAGGACCAGGACTGAAGTTGGTCCCTGACCGTCCTGGAGGGGCGGCTGTAACACAGGATGAGTTTTCACAGTGAAGGTCTTCTTCTTCTACAGCTGAATTAAAGTGTAAACAGCCGTCAAGACACCTTTTAACTGTCCTTATAAACTTGTCTTTTAATAAACTTTCTGTTCTTCAAGTCGTCAGTGCTTTTGTTTCCATGTAGAGGCTCTACTTGATCACCACCCTTGTGTTTGACTGTTTGGAGTGGATGTTGTCTACAGACATCTTTCTACTTTAAATAGATTAAAGACTTGTTTTTCCATCTCATGTTGTTCCTGCAATGATTGAAGGCAACAAACAACAACACATTATTTGCCATTTTTCATGTTATTTTGAACTTTTCAATTTTTATCTCAGTTCTGGATAAAAATCATTCTTCTTCCTCTTCTGTTTAACAGCAGCTGTTCTCTAAGTTTGAAACTCCACATTAGAACTGCAGCAATCAATCAATCAATCAGGTTTGGGGAACCAGCCCAACAGAAACATGGTGTCAGGGGCCTCTTATGTGTTACAGTTGGAATGTCCTGGCTCAGGGACTCTTGGATTTCACCTCACCAGCAGGATGGATTTTGCGTTTGTTTTGTCTTCTCTTTTTTTCCTTGTACTTGTGGTCATCATTGTCTCCAATAAGAAAATCTGAGGCTGGGACGTCTTGATGACTCTTGAAGACAGGAAGCAGGTCTCAGAAGAGTGTCAACAGTCTGGTGCTGCATTTCTCTCTCTTCTAGACTCAACTGGTGTCCATCAGTCTGTCCATGAACGCCCTCACTGTCACAACCACACCTCCACCTCCTCCTAACATGTGGAACTGAAGCTGAACATCTCGTTGTGTTTCCACAGAACGCTTTTATCAGACCATCAATCAATCACTTTGGACTTTGAACTAATCAACTACACTCCACTCAGGAAAACTGTGGTTTCCAGATGTTTGTCTGATCAGGCCACACCTGGATTTAAGGAAGCGATTCCAGTCGTGCTTAATCAGTGTCGTGTCCCATTGTTACAGAGGACATTGTTGTCAACCTTAGTCCCTCCCAAATTGATAATTTTATCAATAGAGCAACAGGCACCTTAGGATCAACTCTGGACTCATTTGCCCCACTAAAAACTAAATCTATAAATCCAAGGAAACAAGCACCTTGGTACAATTCAGAAACCAGACAGCTTAAACAAAAAACCCAGAAGTTCAAGAGAATATGGCGCTGCCCCAACTGGAGGAGTCTCATTTAGTCTGGCAAGACAGCCTTAAAAGCTATAAGAAAGCCCTTCGTATAGCGAGAGCAGCCTACTACTCAGCACTAATAGAGGAACACAAGAACAACCCAGGTTCCTCTTCTTTCATGGACTTCTTTAATGACAAAATTGTCCTTCTTAGAGAGAAAATTCACCTCCTCCTGCCATCAGCTGACAACATGGCACCTATAGCCTCAGAAGCCTTAGAGGCTGCTGGAGGACCAGACGTATACTTTGACAGTTTTTCTACCGTTAGCCTTGATGATCTCAGTTCAATCATTTCCTCCTCTAAACCATCCACCTGTCTTCTAGACCCCATCCCAACCAAGCTACTTAAGGACTCTCTACCCCTCGTTAGCACCTCCCTCTTAGATATGATCAATGTGTCTGGTATCTGGTTACGTCCCACAGTCCTTTAAAGTGGCAGTAATTAGACCCCTTCTCAAAAAAGCAACCCTGGATCCAGAAGTTTTGGCCAAATACAGACCAATGTCAAATCTTCCTTTTCTCACCAAAATTCTGGAGAAAGCAGTTGCTAAACTGCTCTGTGACTTCTCCATAGCAACAGCCTATTAGAGGATTTCCAGTCAGGGTTCAGGATTCATCATAGCACAGAAACTGCACTCGTCAGAGTTACCAATGACCTCCTACTAGCATCAGATGAGGGACTGGTCTCTGTGCTGGTCTGATTAGATCTTAGTGCAGCTTTTGATACCATTGATCACCATATCCTTCTACGGAGACTGGAACATGTCATTGGCATTGAAGGAACTGCACTTAACTGGTTCAGGTCCTATTTACTAGGTCATCTCAGTTCGTACTCACTAATGATAAACCCTCGGAAACCACTGCAGTCTCTTATGGTGTTCCTCAAGGCTCTGAGCTTGGACCAATCCTCTTCACCCTTTATCTGCTTCCTCTCGGTCACATTATTAGGAAACACTCAATTAATGTTCACTGCTATGCTGACGACACACAGCTGTACTTATCAATGCATCCACGTGAAATAAATGAGCTGACTAAACTGGAGGCCTGTCTAAAGGAGATAAAAACTTGGATGACCCTTAATTTCCTTTTATTGAACTCTGACAAAACTGTGTCATGAAATAACTTCTGTTGGGATTTGGTTCGATATAAATAAAATTGACTTGACTTGACTTTTAGGTTAGAATTAATTTTAAAGCAGAAAACTCTTCCCTCTTCAATCCTGTCACTCAGTGTTGTAAACTGTTTCAAACAAATTCTACTGTTCAACAGTTCAAGTGTTTCTAATGAAGCTGAATGTTCTCTCTTCTACTTTCCTCAATTGGGTTTCTTTCATGTCCTCCTGAGATCAAAGACAGAATTCTAGCTACTGTCAAAGCCCTGATGACATCATCAGGAATTCTGACTTTGACTGGAGCCTCTTGCTTTAATCTGAATTTGATCTGACGAATGTTTTAGTTTAGGTTGCATGATACTGACCACCTCATTTCTCCTGATGGACTGGTGACCTGTCCAGGGTGAACCCTGCCTCTTGAACAATGTCACCTGGGATCGCCCCCCCCCCCCCCATGACCCTTAAAGGACAAGAATAGAAAGTGGATGGAGGGATGGACTCAACAGTGAAATCAGCTGATCTGATCCACATTCAAATTTTTCCTGTCCCTCTTTAGGAGTCAATGAGAATAGTAGTGTATATAATAATGTATATCCAACCTTGGAGTATCTTTCCAAAGCTTTGAGTATTTCTTCTTGTTTCTACTTGTAGTTTTAGTGTCTGGATCTTTTCTTTTGATATCCTGCTGTCTGCTCTTTGCTTTTGGAGCTTCCTTCAACAACTACCAGGCCTCCTGGGTACTGTAGGAAACATGGTCAAGTTCTTCTGACTTCTCCAGGAACGTCCTGCTCACATTGGTCTGTCTTCATTTTGACTCCTCCCACTGCCACAATGACCAGCCTTTATACTCTTGGTGACTGGGGCCCTGGTTGCTGCAGGCCTCAACACCAGCCTGTGGTTGTGAGCAGTGCAGAACAGAACTGACAGTATCTCCCATGCAGGACCTGGGTCAGCGCCTGGTGCCAGCTGGGGCACCGCTTTAACCTGGACCCCTAGAAGATCTTCTCCAGGAACTGGCCTTTTTGGTTCCATCAAGGCCTGAGAGGATGGTGAAGGGTGATCCTCCACCAGGCAGCACAGGCAGCAGCAGCCATTTTGTTCCACTAGAATCAAGTATGATAGTGACAGACTGGTGAGTACTTGCTAACTAACACTTCCTGTTTTTACTGCTATTCTTCCATGAATGTGCTCATGTTGGCTGGTCCCCAACCACAGTTTAAAAGCCATGATGACATCTTTCATCAACAATCAGACTTATATTTTCTCTATTTGGACAAATAAGGTTTCAACTGACACGGCTGGCCAACGTCCTGGAGTTCATTCAGCCTGGAGAACCAGATGCTTGTTCCTTCTTTTACCAGGCAGGAACGGGCAGCAGATCCAAGATCAGTAGGTGAAGATGTCTGCTTTGACTGGTAGGAGGAAAGAGAGCAGGAGAGCTGGTCAGAGACAAAGACAGATCATGAAGAAGGAGTGCTGTATTCTGCTAGCACATGCTAGTGACAGTCAGAGATCAGGAGTCTCAGCAGGGAAAGATTCATCTCTTCTTTCAGAGGACAATTGGACGTTCACTGGAAGACTGTGAATGTTTGAGGGTCAGAGGAGAAAAGAGGACAAGTGCACCTGTTGTGTGTGATGGGGCACCAGCATGGAGGAAGTTGTCAAACATTTTGAGCGAAACAGCAGGAAACTTCAAGTAAAGAATTAAAATGATTTAGTTAACAATGAGGTCTCTGTCATAAAACAAAAGGAACAACTGACTCCCTCACCATTTCCACCTTCTTTAACAGATTCACATTTCAAAACAACCAGGTTTATTTTGTTCCCTTCTTTTAGCAGAGGATGGTTTTGATCCATCCACCTCTGGGTTCTGGGCCCAGCACGCTTCCTCTGTAAATCCATATTTTGGGTTCTGGCTTGTTCTGCTTTTCATTTTGTGTTTGTATTAAAGTTCTGTTGCTGAAAAAAAGACTTTTTTGCCTTTTTAAAAACACACACACACACACAAATAGTTTGTCTTTGAGAGAGGACAAAAAAATATTTGACTGTGCTGACATTAAGATGAATTTTTGAATGTCAGTCTCCTACAAATGTGTGTGAATGTGGTCGTTGTGGCCGAGTGGTGAAGGCGATGGACTAGAAATCCATTGGGGTCTCCCTGCTCAGGTTGGAGTCCTGCCAACAACGTTAAACTGTTGACAATTTAAATTTGACTCATTTTTCCTCCACACTGTCCTACATCACAGTATTTAACATCAGGACTGCTCCCAGATCAGCTCCATGACCTCTTCCCTGCACCAGAGTCCCACTCAAGTTCATCAAAAACGGCCAAGCATAAATATATAATATGTATATAATGTGAACACACCTGTACAGGTGCGTTAATGTGCTTAATAATAGAGAATGAGTGAAGGGTTTGTTCAGAGTGGAGTGCAGTACCACAGTCAGGCCAGCAGGTGGGGCTTTCATTGGTGCTGCCGACCTAATTGCAGTATCTGTGCTCTGCCAGGAGAGGTCGTGCTTCACCACCAATCTTCTCGGGTGTCTGAGTGGTGCCGCCATGTTTAGGTCGTAGCAGGAGGCTGTAGCTGGAGGTCGTAGCAGGAGGACGTATGTTGGTACTTGGCAGTTCGGACGTAGCGAAAGTCAGTTATGAATGGAGGGCTGAGTTGGAGCAGAGGGGGGACAGGATCCTGGGGGTGGACTGTCTTTAGGGGGCTGAGGTGTCTGGTGGTCTTGGTGGACCCTCTGCATCTCAAGCTGAGACCACAGAGTCCTGTGTTCTTGAGTCATTGTCTATAGTCTCTGTTGTTGGAGAGCTCAGTGTGGTCCCTGATGGTCTAGAGGCTAGGATTTGGCGCTCTCACCGCCGCGGCCGGAGTTCGATTCCCGGTCAGGGACTGAGTTATTTAGAGGTTGAGGGAGAGGTGATCAGGTGGTCCACATAATGGTGGAGGTGATGAACTGTGAATCCATCATGGCTCCACTCTCACCCCCATTGTAGTGTTCTTGGTTCACTCTGCCATGGCCCCATGTTGAAGGGTGACTGTCTCATTCAGGTTCAACCCTTTGTTAGACTCTATGAAGTCACTGACTCCCAAACTCTGTAATCCTCCTTAGTAGCTTTGGTTATTGATGATCTGCAATGGTTAGTGGGGGTGGAGCCTATCCCTCAGGTGAGGGGCGGGGTTTATCCTGGACAGGTCACTAGTCCATGGCAGGGCCATCACATAGAGACAGATTGATGATAAAAATGTTCATCCCCAGTTTGAAGTTAGAGACAGGATTTAAGTGTGGAAGGTTTTTGTCTTCAATTTAATTCTGACTGTTGTAAACTGTTTCTAACAAATTCTACTGTTCAACAGTTCAAGTGTTTCTAATGAAGCTGAATGCTCTCATATACTTTTTAAAGTTGAGTTTCTTTCATGTTCTCCTGAGATCAAAGACAGAATTCTAGGTACAAATAAATAAACAATAAAAGCCCTGATGACATCATCATCAATTCTCTCTTTGATCTGGAGGCTCTTGCTTCAAATAAAAACCGTTGTTCCATGGAAAGATTTGCATATAAACACACACACACACACACACACACACACACACACACACACACACACACACTCCCAGTCACTAACCCATATTGTCACCACTTAAAGCACCACTGGAGTATTGAAAGAGATTCCACATGTTGGTCAACCAGAGAAGCTCCAACTGGTGAAGGTCATCCAACCCTGCATGAAGGTCAACCTCCATCATCTGCTGCTCCTTAGCAGGGACTTAGCTCCAATGGTAGAGTGCTAGCTTAGCGCTCAAATTGTGTTATGTGTTATTGGTTGGTTGGCCGGTCGGGGATTGTGAAACTGCTGAAGTAGGCACAGACATGGGTAGCGAGAGAAAGAGAGATAAAGAGAAAGAGAGAACGAGGGATCTCTCTTCTGTCTGCTTTATGGTAGCTCTCCCTACATTCTCCTTCTCAGAATACTTCAGCTTGTTCTGTTGATCAGAGGAGCTGCTGGGTGATGAATGCTGATGTTTGTCCACTGCTGTGATAAAGTGTCCCCTGTTACTGAGATGAGGATGAACACCTGCTCAGGTCAAAGCTGCAATCAAACCAGGGACTCTGAACCTCCCACACTGTGAAGGAGTTTGTCCTGCAGGTTGATGGACGCTTTGAAATTCCTTCAACATTGATTCCTTTCCTGTCTCCTGCTGAGTCAGCATCCAGAACCTGGTCAAGAGGAGGCTGAGAGCTCAGGAGGTGATGTGACGGCTGGTTGGACAACTCAGCAGCCAGAGCTTCCAGTCTGAGACCCCAGCTCCACACCATGGAGAGCCTCCTGGATGATGTCCTCAAGCAGCGTCCCTGTTTGTCTCCTGGCTGCACCTGGACGCCTTAACAGCTCTGAGAGTCCAGCAGTGTTGCTCTCTGTCCATCTGATGTCCGTCCTCTCCTGTGTTCATCTGTTGAGGAGAAGGGAGACGGATTTCTCTTCCTCTCTTCTCTCCAGACGACCTTCATGTGTCAAACTACTTTGTGCTGCTCAAAGATCAAACTGATCCAGTGGCTCCAGGTGCCTCCACCTCTCTGGACTCAATTCTGACTTTGATCTGTGTCTGTCCAGCCAGTCCTGAGTGGATCCAACAGTTTCCCATGGGTGACTCTGTCGTGGTCTCTCTCCTGCTGTCTCCAACTCTCAGAGTGCTTCTACTGGTTTCTCACCATCGTCCCTGTTGCTAGGCAGAGCACTGGTGAGGACTGAGGCCAGTGATGTCATCACCTCCAGCTGAGACCTGCCAGGTGATCCTGCTTCATTCAACTCTGCTGCCTCTGCCACTGCCCTGACTGGTGAGGCTGACAGCAGGTTCTCTCTCATCTAAACTCTCTGTTTACAATGGAGGCTGAAATCCTTGTGATTGGTGGTTCAATCATCAGGTCTGTTGAACTCCCAGGTGCCATCACCTGCTGTCTTCCTGGTGCCAAAGTTGTGGACATTATTGAACCGTCTCCAGGACTCATCGATCTCCACCCCTCCTGCAGGTTCTCCCTGTCTCTGTGTGGGTTCTCTCTGGTTCTCCTGCTTCCTCCCACAGTCCAAAGACATCAAGAGGGTAGTGGTTACCTGGACACTCTAAATGACTGTGAGTGTGAATGGTTGTCTGTCTGTGTGTGTTGGTCCTGGGATGGACTGGCGACCCATCAAGGGTGAACCCCCTCCTCACCTGATGTCAGCTGTGATAGGCTCCACCCCCACGAACCATTGCAGACAATCAGTATAGAAATAGAAATTTAGCTGCTATGTTGAATCACTAAAACCTTCTGAAGTCTACTTTTGCTTCAGTGGTAAAGTAGAATGTTATTAACTCTCTCAATGGTTTGAATTCTGACTTCCACCTCTTTTTAACAGATCCACATTTCAAAACAACCAGGTTTATTTGGCTCCTTTCTTTTACCAGAGGATGGTTTTGATCCATCAACCTCTGGGTTCTGGTCCCAGCACGCTTCCTCTGCACCACTCTGCTCTACCATTTATTAAACAGGCCTTGATTTAGTATTATTTATTTCTTTTATTATTATTATTAATTATTTTATTGACTTCACCCTGATAACCAGGAGGTAACCTGGTAGTCAGAGCAGCGGTGCTCAGGTCTGTGGACTCAGAGGAGGATTATGTCTGGATCTTTTCTTTTGATGTCCTGCTGTCTGCTCTTTGCTTTTGGAGCTTCCTTCAACAACTACCAGGCCTCCTGGGTACTGTAGGAAACATGGTCAAGTTCTTCTGACTTCTCCAGGAACGTCCTGCTCACATTGGTCTGTCTTCATTTTGACTCTTCCCACTGCCACAATGACCAGCCTTTATACTCTTGGTGACTGGGGCCCTGGTTGCTGCAGGCCTCAACACCAGCCTGTGGTTGTGAGCAGGGCAGAACAGAACTGACAGTATCTCCCATGCAGGACCTGGGTCAGCGCCTGGTGCCAGCTGGCCAACGTCCTGGAGTTCATTCAGCCTGGAGAACCAGGTGCTGGTTCCTTCTTTTACTAGGCAGGAACGGGCAGCAGATCCAAGATCAGTAGGTGTGGATGAAAAAATGAAGAAAAAATAAAAACGAGAAAAAGCAGTTTGGTTTGGAGTGCATTCCTGCCTGATGTTCTTGATTGGTACAACTCTCCTTCAAGTGTGGGGAAAACAGCAAAAAGAATAAAACACTTGACATTGAGAGAACAAAGACTTCTAAGATCAAACACAAAACTCTGAGATCAAAGGTTGAAGTTCCCCAAGGTTCAGTTTTAGCTCAGACCCTCTTCAAGGTGGAACCAGCAGAGGAGCTCAGTAGAGACAACTGGACAGCAGCAGGACAGAACAGAGGCTCTCCACAATGGCAGGAGACAGGAAACAGGTTTGGACCATCTGGGCTTCTGTCCACTTTGATGGTTTTCAAACATTGAAGGAAATTGTAAAAATCAACATTGTGGTAAACGTTGGTTTGCCAGTGTGTTTACATCAGGATTTATATTTGAGTGTCTTTGCTCATCTGTTCCAGAAGCTTCTTCTAGAGTTGACCCTGGATGAGTGGAGGGACCTTTTTGACCATCAGGACTGGTTTTTGATGGCCTGATGGTGCATCGGGGTCATCATGGTCCTCCACCATCTGCAGGGGTTCCAGGACTGTTGTGGTGTTTGTGGGAACTGCAGGGAGGAGCCCTCAGACCTGGAGAGGAAGTCCTGATACCAGCAGACCCCTCACCACCTGCAGCCTTTTTCCAGCTCCACCAAACCCACCATTCACTGCCTCCTCATCATCTGGGCATCAAAAGCAGCTCAGACCTGCTGCAGCTCAGAGACCTCAGCCATTTTTAGGATGTCTCCATGATTCTCCTTCACAGGATTTTCATTCAGAAACAAGAGAACTGTCAAAGACCACAACAGTTTTCAGCTTGCTGCTAAACAGTACTTCAACTACCATTCCACTGTGTAATGGCAGTGACTGATGTGTACTATATGCAGTACTAATCAAGTACAGCCCTGACTGATACTTTATCTCCAATGCTTGGAAGGATAAGAATGTTGAAATGGACCCAGCAGGAAGAGAATCTCAAGTCATGGCAACTTTACTGAGCAGCACTCAGTTAAGTTCAGGAAACACCAGACATTTGTACCACCTGTCAATGAAGTAGTCAGTAAAATAAATACCCTAAATCACCAATTAACAGCCTGGTGTCAAAGTGCCGCCAGGTCTCATTTGATGGCCGAGGGTCCGACCTCATTTTGTAAAATAGACGCCTGTCTCAAATAAACGCCAGGCTTGTTTAAACGCCTGGGGGCCATTATTTGAGATCAATGTTATATTAACTTGGTTTCATGTAAGATTTTGCAATTTTTTTTAACTTACTATCAATCCATGCGTGGGCTCCACGGTGGTGCAGTGGTCAGCACTGTGGCCTCACAGCAAAAAGGTTCAGGTTTCGAGTCCTGGCTCAGTCGCGGGATCTTTCTGTGTGGAGTTTGCATGTTCTCCCTGTACCTGCGTGGGTTCAGACGGCTGACGTGTTATCACCTTGTAGATCTGCTATTTTGGCCTCATGAGACTGTCGTGGAAGTGGAAGGATACGGGCCTCAAGTTGTCACGCCCCTTTCCTTACTAATAAAGTGTTCTTGTGGAAAGTGTTCTCTGGACAATCTTGATATTTGCACTACTGTTCTTTAAAGTACTTCAGTATATTGTTATACCTTGTATACCTATTGCTAAAAAAAAAATAATAATGGCCCAGCGCTGGCTAGTGCCAAAATAAAAGCCTGTTACCAAGAGACGCCTGGTCTCTTTTAAACGCCCGGGGTCCACATCGACTTTGGAAAAATAAACGCCTATTAACTACTAACTGGTCATTTACGGTACGACACTAAACAGTGGTTGAGGGAGAGCAAAGCTGGAAATAAGACATTACTGCAAGGGCAATAAATCTAAAACAAAAAAAAGTTTTTTTTGTTTTTAAAGTTTTCTGTCATTTTCTGTCTCAAATACTTGACAAGTTCCAACTTGGTCCAAAACCTGCTCACCTCTCTGGGGTCAAGTGTGTCTGCACCGTCTGACCAAACTGCATCAGTGGCGCTCCCTCCATGACAGTCGAATGTGTGAGTGTGATTTCCTCAAATCAACTCTGGGCAGTGTTGATTGGAAGAAGAAAGAAAAGTGGAAAAAAAGTGCTGTTAAGTAACATTAGAACCAGGCTCTGACCAAAGTCTGGTGCTTTTCAAGTTTCAGTCAGTGAGTAATGTTCTATTCATTTATGTCACTCTATCTCACATTGATACAGGGATTGATATTTGGAGAAAGTTCAATCATTCAGCTGCAGGTACAGTGACTTACAACACTGCAACAACAACAAAAAACACCCTCCACAAACACTCTTGTCCAACTTTTGTGCCCAGATTTTCTCCTCATGAGGCACCAAATCACTACAAAAACAGCCACTAAGTTGATCTGGTTGGGCACTGGTATTTTTTTCTTGCTGCAGCTCAGGAGTGATTCAGGAGAAGAGTTTCAGAACAGCCAAGTTTGGGGACTGGAATTTTGAAGTTTCCCCTGGAACCAAACAACCTTGGGAGGTAAAACCTCCAATCATAGCCACTCAGATGCAGCAACAGAAGAAGCTGTCATCCACCCTGACAGTCAGAGCATCAAGTCAAGGAAACATCACCATCTTGTAGTTCCAAACCTTCACCTGTCAGATTCAGCTACTTCTTATTGTGGGACTTTAAATTTGAACACAATGGAATTTGGACAAGGAGTTTTCCTTCCAGTCCAAACATCATCGTCCAGCCTCCAACCAGAGGTCCATCAGTTATCATGGAGCCACAGGTGGAGTCTGGATTCTTTTCTAGAATGAGACGGCAATGACAGTCCTGCCAAGTGACATCACTGACATGAATGGATGACTTCAGTCATGTGACTGGATGACCTGAATGAATAAGAAATCAAATATAAAAATGCTTTATTTCAAGATCTAGAATATCTTGTGAATATCTGGAGCTTCATTCCAGCAGCAGACCTCCTCAGGTGATGACTTCATATTTGACATGTTTACCATTCAATGAGACTCATTGTCAGTCCATTGAAATCTACTGGTGTTCCTGGTGAGTTGATTTAACAACATGAGCTGACAGAATCTACGTTCAGGTAGGAACCACCACATCCAGGGGTCTGGACCTTTGAGCAGGCAGAGCCATCAAAGTAGCAGACTAAGCTAGCAGACGTTAGCATTGAGAAGAAACTGATACCTGAGTCTACTTTTGGGTCTGGTCAAGTGATGACACAATAATATGACATCATTGTCAGACTGACGCCTGCTCAACACTGACCAAACACTGCCCTATTGCATTGTGGGAAATTTCTGCTTGGCTTGTGTCCATCAATACACACAAAGAAATTTATCTCATGCTGCCGTGACCCGGATTCCAACCGGGGTTGCTGCGGCCACAACACAGAGTACTGACCACTATACGATCACGGCTTCCGCAACAGCAGCTTGAGCTTCTATGTCTTTGTCTCATTGAGTGTTAGGGCGAACAGCTGTTGAACAGCTGAGGCGCGACTGCGGCGGCCCCTGATGCAGGAGACGGGCCAGGCCCCGTTCAGAAGGTGGTGGATATTATTCTTGGTGTTTTTAGGGCATGTTTCGGCCTGTCAAATCCTGATAGGGGCCAGTTTGGTTGTGTTGTCTGCAGTGCCTGGCGCGCTCAGCGGGAGCGAGTCCGATCATTATAAAGGTGGGTCAAACAATTTAGGTTGAGACGAAGGACGGCACGGGCAGAGCAGACGCAGGTCTTCATTCCAGAGCTGTAGAGCATGGATCATGTCAAGGACTAAATGAGGGGAAAGAGAGCAGGAGAGCAGGGCAGAGACAAAGACAGAGAATGCTGTCCTAAAACAAGGACTGTTCAGTCAATGGTAGAGCAGAGTGGCGCAGAGGAAGCGTGCTGGGCCCAGAACCCAGAGGTTGATGGATTGAAACCATCCTCTGCTAAAAGAACAAAATAAAATGAACCTGCATCTTTAGAAATGTGAGTCTGTTAAAAAGAGCTTCATAAGGATTCTTTCTTCCTCCACAATCACCAACCATTGTGAGAGTTCACAACAGTCCACTTTCTGACTGAAGCAAAAGTAGACTTCAAAAGGTTTTTCTGATTCAACATAGCAGCTAAATTTCCATTTCCATTTCCTGAACAGGACAGGTTAAAAAAAAGGGAATGTCATGACTTCCTCTGTATGTTAGAATATGAACGACTAAAAATGTTCATGCCCAGTTTTAAGTTCGAATTAAACTGAAAATACTAAAATCTCCCCCCTCTTCAATCCTGTCACTCAGTGTTTTAAACTGTTTCAAACAAATTCTACTGTTGAACAGTTCAAGTGTTTCTAATGAGATGGTTTCCAAATCAAATCGGTAGTCACAAGGGAAAATCTGCATGGGAACACACACACACACACACACACACACACACACACACACACACACACACACACACACACACACACACACACAGAGTCCTACTGACTAACCCATGTTTTTCTTCACTTAAACCACCACTGGAGTATTGAAAGAGATTGCATGAGACACCATCAACTTAAATTAAAAACCCCTGACTGCCTTTAATTCCCTCCTGGCTGCAGGAAATTAGACAGACCAACCCATCGCGGGGCTGCACGGTGGTGCAGTGGTCAGCACTGTGCCCTCATAGCGAGAAGGTCCCGGGTTCGAGTCCCGGCTCGGGCGCGGGATCTTTCTGTGTGGAGTTTGCATGTTCTCCCCAGGCCTGCGTGTGTTCTCTTCAGGTACTCCGGCTTCCTCCCACTGTCCAAAGACATGGACATTAGGGGACTAGGCTGATTGATACTCTAAATTGACTGTAGGTATGAGTGTGTGGGTGAATGGTTGTTCGTCTCTGTGTGTTGGCCCTGCCATGGACTGGCGACCTGTCCAGGGTGAACCCCGCCTCTCGCCCGTAGATGCTGGGATAGGCTCCAGTTTATTTGACAGCTGATTGGAACAGCAACATTGAACCAAGTACAGGATTGGAGGGAGACTGATGGTCACTGTTTGGGTTTTTGAAGAACAAGGAGGGTGTGGCTTCAAGGTGGATTCTCAGAGACTCTTTCCCCAACCTCTACATTGGCATCTACATTGTCATCCAGTCACGTGACTGAAGTCATCCAGTCATGTGACTGAAGTCATCAGTCATGTCAGTGATGTCACTCTGCAGGACTGTCATTGCCGTCTCATTCTAGAAAAGAATCCAGACTCCACATTTCTGGGGAGTTTTGGTCTTTAAACACTTCACAGTTCCAGGTGATTTAGTCTGGCTCAAGATCTTCAGATCAACCCAGGACAGAAGGCTATGACTCCATTGGATTGTATAGTTGGAGCATTCAGAGATCTGGTGGATCTCAGTAGGAGCTGTATTTATCCACTGAATGATCCTGGTCAATGTGATCCTGCTCCTCCATCTCTCAGGCTGACAGAGCAGGAGGACCTGACTGAGAAGAAAGCTGCCCTTGAGCAGCTTCAGTCTCTGTGTGACAACACACAGGCAGAAAACCAGAATTTGAGGGAACAAGTTTCTACTCTTGAACGTGAGAATAAAAGAGCAATCCAGGAGCTCCAGAACCTCACTGCTGTGGTGGCCAACCTCAAAACGGTCCAGGACAAGAACCAGACTCAGATAGAAGATCTGAACGCAACAGTCCACAGTCTTCAGCGTGAGGGGAGGAAGGTTGATGGAGAGAACAATGAGCTCAGAAAAGAGCTGACCCAGGTTCAGTCTCTGAGGGAGAGTGAACAGGTGGAGATGAAATGTCTTGAGGAAGACCTGACTGAGAAGAAAAGTGCACTTGATCAGCTTCAGTCTCTGTGTGACAAGAGATGGACAGAAAACCAGAATTGTGGGGACAGGTTTCTAGTCTTGGACAAGAGAAGATCATTGCATATCAGCTGGTAGAGAACATGTCTGCCATGGTGGGCAACCTTGAATCTGTGAGGGAGGAGAACCAGACTCAGATCAGAGACCTGAACACACAAGTCCACTATCTTCAGCTTGAGGTGAAGATGGTTTACAAGGAGAAGTGTGACCTCAAGTGTGAGCTCAACTCCATCCAGGCAGAGAAGAACAAAATGAGGGAAGAACTCACTGAGAAGAAGACGACTCTTGAACAGCTGAGGTCCCAGAGTGAGGAGAGAGAGGCAGAAAATGGATGTTTGAGGAGACGAGTTTCTACGGCATCTCAGGAGACAGAGACCTTCACTGCTGAGTTGGCCCACCTTGAATCAAGGAAGGACCAGGACCCCACAAAGACTGGCAGTCTGAAAGGTGAAGTTCAGAGTCTTCTATGTGCAGTGAGAACACAAAAGAAGAAAAGGAGCAGTGCTCAGAGGGAAATCCTGGGAAATCTTCATGATTTAAAAAGCTTTTTGAAAGAGGAAAATCATGACCTTCAAGTGAAGGTCCAGCAAACTTCTGAAGAGCAAACAGACTCTCCCCGACGTCCAGCCAGAGAAGAGCAAACAGACTCTCCCCTACGTCCAGCCATAGAAGAGCAAGCAGACTCTCCCCTACGTCCAGCCAGAGAAGAGCAAGCAGACTCTCCCCTACGTCCAGCCAGAGAAGAGCAAGCAGACTCTCCCCTACGTCCAGCCAGAGAAGAGCAAGCAGACTCTCCCCTACGTCCAGCCAGAGAAGAGCAAGCAGACTCTCCCCTACGTCCAGCCAGAGAAGAGCAAACAGACTCTCCCCTACGTCCAGCCAGAGAAGAACAAACAGACTCTCCTCTACGTCCAGCCAGAGAAGAGCAAGCAGACGCTCTCACATGTTCTTCTGCAGAGGAGCGACGGGATTCTGCTGCATGTCCTGCAACTGAAAAGCAGAATGATGGGGGCACCCTGGAGACTGGACCTGCTACGGGTCAAACCAGAGGTCTACTGAGCCGTGTGACATCTGGTGTAGAAGATGCTCTGTTCATGTTCATAGTTTCTTCTTTGTGTGCTTTTCCTCAACTTTGTTTTCTTTGTTTGTTATATATGATGATACCTTGATCACCACAGCAGTTGATCCCAGCTTGATTAGCTGAGTGCTTTGCAGTCTAAAGCACTTTAGTGATACCTGTGGGGTCCCTTATCCTCCCTGACCACAGGGATTCAGCCTCACTGAAGGAGAGTGAACCTTCCAGGTTGCAGCTCCTAGAATCTGGAACGCTCTCCCACTGGACATGAGGACGCCTTCAGAAAGAAGCTAAAGACCCATTTGTTTAGTAATATTATTGTTCATGATGGAATCGTCCCTCTGTACCTGCCCACACAGGTCAAGAGGTCAAATGATTCCCTGTTTAAAACAGCTCTTCAATCACATGGATGTGCATCCCAACAGTCAGAGCTCACAGACGCTCCAATTCCCTCCAGTGGGAGGCACTACGAGTGACTGATGAGGGTCAGGGGGGTCAGGCTAGTCCAGATAGTGGGTCTGTATGAGGTTGTTAGGGAGGGATAAGGTAGTGGCAGAGTTCAGGCTGTAGTTGTGCTCCAACAGTTGAGACAGGGCAGGACAAAAAATGACCTCCTGATGGCGTTAGGAGTGATTCTTACAAGAACCAATCAATAAAAGTGGGTGGTGACCTGCTCATGTGACGCTTGTGTTGATGATTACTGGGTCTCCTCCATGCTCATTTATCATGAATGAATCCCTCTGAGTAAAACACCTGATGACTCCTGAGTTGGTTCACAAAATGTGTGTGTGTGTGTGTGTGTGTGTGTGTGTGTGTGTGCGTGTGCGTGTGTGTGTGTGTGTGTGCAATAACTACGAGTTGTCTATGTATAAATCAAACAATTATTCATCAGTTGGATACATTGACAGTGGAAGTTCAGGTTTCCTGTAATTCAGTTTGCAGACAACACAGAAAACTGCCCCTGACCCCTCCCCTCATTCTGGAGGCTTTAACATGAAAATGAAAATGCTGACAGACAAAAATGCAAATCAGGGTATTTGACCAGAGGTGACATATTTTTAATGCTTTTCTTGTTATATTTGTTATATATGTTCTGTATGGTTATATTTGTTATGGTTGTTATGGAGTTGATGGTTATTATCTCTGTTTCTTGTGTCTTTGTCTTTGTTGTCCTCCCCTTCGTCCGTCCTGGATTTTTGACCTTGGTTGCAGGAAGCGTGTGACCTCAACTCCTTTTTCTGTGTTGCTGAACGTAGAGCCTTGCTTCATTGTGCTCGCTAAAGTGTGATCCTCCCTGCTAATTCCTTATTTCATTGACTAATTACCCACCAAAAATTAATACCTACTTGCTTTATTTGGCTGAAGTTTAAAAGACCATCATTCTGGTAGCAACAGTCTTTCTGCCTTGTAAACACGCTAAGCTAACGATGGCTTCTCCCTCTTGTTCTCCTCTCTCCTGCTCAGAGTGCCACATGTTTTGTTCCTCCTCTGCCTCCTTTAGTGATACTGATAAGTGTGTTAAATGTAGTTTTTTGTTGTGTTGGAGGTGAGGCTTAGCGAGGTTGAATTGGACCTGCAGCGGCTCTGCACCAAAAGCTGCGAGAGCTAGCCAGCCCTCACTAGCTGGTGCAGACCACCTTAGCTTAGCTCCTAGCTTAGGCCCAACTTGCGCTCCCCCAGCAGCTCCCAAGCATCTGGGAGAGCGCCAAGAAAAGTTGGGCCTAAGCTAGGATGTGCTTGCTCATAAAGAATTGTTGGGTGTAAATTCATTTAAGGAGTGTTGAACTGGACCTGTTCTACTTGTAAAGTGTAACTGTTGTTGTTATTTGGTGCTTTACAGGGTGATGACTTGACTTCATTGCAGCTTTGACCTGAGCAGGTGTTCATCCTCATCTCAGTAACAGGGGACACTTTATCACACCAGTGGACAAACATCAGCATTCATCACCCAGCAGCTCCTCTGATCAACAGAACAAGTTAAAGTATTCTGAGAATGAGGGCATGGATCCCTCTACCGCTCACATGCTAAGCTAGTGCTCTACCATTTGAGCTAATTCCCCTGTTAAGGACCACAGCAGATGATGGAGGTTGACCTTCATGAATGATTGAATGAGCGTCACCAGTTGAAGCTTCTCTGGTTGACCAATGTAATGGAGACCAAGGGTTCCATGACATCAATGATTAATTGAAGGTAGCATTTGTCTTGGTGTTAACAGTTTATGTAAATTAGAGGCACACACACATGTTAATGGTCAGGTTTATTGAATCAGCAAACATGTGAAACATTTTCTATGCCATGTGTTCCAGGGAGGGACCTGGGAAGCACAGGGGGACCGGCCATCCTGCCTGTGGAAAATGAAGACCCCAGTGTCAGTCAGTGGGAATCACTGTGCAAGGCCTGGTATTTAGTGTTGATCTAGTTTGTCTTATGTAAATGTGGCAGTTTCAGTCGTCACGGTCAGTCCTCACCTCTTCCTGGTGGTTTCCTTAAAGGGGGTGGAGCCAAAAGGGGAGAGCGGCCCAAGGAAGCTCCTTAAGAGCTGTAGGTGCAAACCTTTGCTCCCAGATTGGGGGGGGGGGGGGGTTACTGATTGTAGAGCCTGGTTGTGGTTCATTTTATTTGCTCTTTTAGCAGAGGATGGTTTCAATCCATTGATCTCTGGGTTCTGGGCCCAGCTCGCTTCTGCTGAGCCACTCTGCTGGAGCAGGATTGTGAAAAGAAGAGGGATCTGAATTTCAAATGTTTCACATTGATAGGCTCCAGCCCACCCCCCACCCCACCCCCCTCACCCCTCCCACACACACAACCCTAAACAGGATAAGTGGAAGAAAATGGATGGATGGATGTTTCCCAGTTTGGTCATGTCATTCCCTTTTTTTTAACCTGTCCTGTTCAGGAAATGGAAATGGAAATTTAGCTGCTATGTTGAATCAGAAAAACCCTTTGAAGTCTACTTTTGCTTCAGTCAGAAAGTGGACTGTTGTGAACTCTCACAATGGTTGGTGATTGTGGAGGAAGACAAAATCCTGATGAACCTCTTTTTAACAGACACACATTTCTAAAGATGCAGGTTCATTTTATTTTTCTTCTTTTAGCAGAGGATGGTTTTGATCCATCGACCTCTGGGTTCTGGGCCCAGCACGCTTCCTCTGCACCACTCTGCTCTACCAT
Source organism: Aulostomus chinensis (assembly GCF_037954235.1). Lineage (NCBI taxonomy): Eukaryota > Metazoa > Chordata > Actinopteri > Syngnathiformes > Aulostomidae > Aulostomus > Aulostomus chinensis. The sequence goes on along the minus strand of NC_141320.1, from coordinate 46,644 downwards.
TGACTGAACAGTCCTTGTTTTAGGACAGCATTCTCTGTCTTTGTCTCTGCCCTGCTCTCCTGTTCTCTTTCCCTCCTACCAGTCAAAGCAGAAGGCCGTCCCCACTGATCCTGGATCTGCTCGACGTTCCTGCCTGTTAAAAGGAAGGTTTTCATCACCACTGTTGCAGGATGTGCTGCTGATGGAGAATTGTTGTGTGGAGGTTCATTGAAGCAGTTTGGTGCTGGACCTGCTCTACTAGTAAAGAGTCATGAGAGAACTTTGTTGTGACTTGACACACACACACACACACACACACACACACACACACACACACACAATCCTAAACAGGATAAGTGGAAGAAAATGGATGGATGGATGTTTCCCAATGTGGCTCTGCAGCAGGAGGTCTTGTAGAAACAGGGACTGACCTGACACCAGCTCCCTCTGGAACAAAGGTTCATTCATTCATCGGTGCCAGGAGGCCTAAAAACACACAAAACACCAATTCAATCCAGGACCTTGGAGCCTAAACTGAAACTCCATCACATGGTGGCTCTGCTGGGGCTCCCACAGGTGAGTGAGGCTGAGCTCCAGTCTGCTCTGAGGAGGCAGCAGACATCTGCACCACTCAGAGGTTTGGTTGGTGGCTTTGACAAAATCCCAACAAACTCAAATCCTGTTGAATCAGGAAGTTCTAGTTGAACTCTCATCCACGTCACATGACCAAGAAAACCTCCTCTTTCATTCAGACCAGAACAGACAAACATAGAAACATTGACACGACAGGTGGGCACCGTCAACTTAAAGCACGTTAAAATGGCAAAATATGAGGCCATGCATGCATTTATTATGCAAAATATTTAATACTTTATTGATAAGAAGGATTCCAAGAAACTTTCTAAAACCAGGCCGACCTGTGCCGTGTGCTAGCCTATGGAAACAAACAGACCCAGAATCAGATATAGAGGTTCAGGTTCTGGATGGTTCTGGTTGGTTCCTGCAGTAATTGAAGCAGTTAAAGGCATATATATCCAAGTGTGTGTGTGTGTGTGTGTGTGTGTGTGTGTGTGTGTGTGTGTGTGTGTGTGTGTGTGTGTGTGTCAAAAACTGACCCACTTCTTTTGCCAACATGAGCCCACAGTGGTGGTGTCTCTAAAGAGGTGGAGCTCTGTCCTTTACCTGCTAGGTTCCAGCAGGCAGCTCAGGTCTAGTTTTCTTCACTGAGCCTCCATGATGAGTTTCCTCTGAGAAGTTCTTGTCCAAGGTCCCAGCTGGTAAAACCATTGTCACCAGTGATACTGGGACCCTGCAGTCCAGTGGTCTTATCAGGACCACACTGGACCTGCCGTCTTTGTTTGTTGTGTTGTTGTGCAATGTGAGAGAATGTGACAGACCATTTTATACCAAAGAAAGGCTGTGTGTGTGTGTGTGTGTGTGTGTGTGTGTGTGTGTGTGTAACCATGTTAAACTCTTTTAAATAAATGTTTCAACCTGCTATTATTTGGATGCTGTATGACTCCTGCAACCCCAGACTAACTCAGGTGTTCGTACTGCAACCTAAAGTATGGTGATGAGGAGAATGATGAACAATCCACAAGGTGATCAGAAAATAAGAAATGGATTCAGGAACAACAAACCCATCTCTGAACATGTGATTGAAACATGTGAGTGGGACTGGCAGAACCTGGCTTTACCTCAAAGTGTCTCATCCAGAGATCTGTGACAGGCGTCTGCTGTGGAGGGTCAGTCTGTCCGTCCACATTCAGATCATCGATGCAGCAACTCTGCTAGGATCAAACTACTCAGGATGAAACAGACCAATGTTGACATCAAGTAGCAACTCAGCAGCTGATCAACTGAGTCCTCAGCACCAGTAGAGCCTGGTCCTGGTCCCTGGGGGGCTCCAACCACCAGCCTCTCTGTTAACAGCCGAGCGCCACAGAGACTCTGAGTCTCCTGCTGTTCATGAAGAGTTTTCAGGCTAAATTCAGTGTGTGAGGTCCACACTGCACATTTGAGGGACCATGAAGGACAGAGGAGAGTCTGACTGTCATGGTGAAAGCCTTCAGCACTAGAACTGAAACAGCCCCACCATCTTAACCCCCCCAGACCAAACATCATCGTCCAGCCTCCAACCAGAGGTCCATCAGTTATCATGGAGCCACAGGTGGAGTCTGGATTCTTTTCTAGAATGAGACGGCAGTGACAGTCCTGCCAAGTGACATCACTGACATGACTGGATGACTTCAGTCACGTGACTGGATGACTTCAGTCACATGACTGGATGACTTCAGTCACATGACTGGATGACTTCAGTCATGATTGGATGACTTCAGTCACGTGACTTCAGTGCCAAACAGTGCACACTGGTGCCTACCAGTCAAAACCACCTCAGACTGTATCATTCTATATGCTTGGCTGTAGTGTGTGTGTGTGTGTGTGTGTGTGTTTTTAAAAAAGCAAAAAAGTCTTTTTTTCAGCAACAGAACTTTAATACAAACACAAAATGAAAAGCAGAACAAGCCAGAACCCAAAATATGGATTTACAGAGGAAGCGTGCTGGGCCCAGAACCCAGAGGTGGATGGATCAAAACCATCCTCTGCTAAAAGAAGGGAACAAAATAAACCTGGTTGTTTTGAAATGTGGATCTGTTGAAGAGGGTGGAAATGGTGAGGGAGTCAGTTGTTCCTTTTGTTTTGTGACAGAGACCTCATTGTTAACTAAATCATTTAATTCTTTACTTGAAGATTCACGCTTTTTCGCTCAAAATGTTTGACAACTTCCTCCATGCTGGTGCCCCATCACACACAACAGGTGCACTTGTCCTCTTTTCACCTCTGACCCTCAAACATTCACAGTCTTCCAGTGAACGTCCAATTGTCCTCTGAAATAAGACATGAATCTTTCCCTGCTGAGACTCCTGATCTCTGACTGTCACTAGCATGTGCTAGCAGAATACAGCACTCCTTCTTCATGATCTGTCTTTGTCTCTGACCAGCTCTCCTGCTCTCTTTCCTCCTACCAGTCAAAGCAGACATCTGCACCTACTGATCTTGGATCTGCTGCCCGTTCCTGCCTGGTAAAAGAAGGAACCAGCACCTGGTTCTCCAGGCTGAATGAACTCCAGGACGTTGGCCAGCCGTGTCAGTTGAAACCTTATTTGTCCAAATAGAGAAAAAATAAGTCTGATTGTTGATGAGAGATGTCATCATGGCTTTGAAACTGTGGTTGGGGACCAGCCAACATGAGCACATTCATGGAAGAATAGCAGTAAAAACAGGAAGTGTTAGTTAGCAAGTACTCACCAGTCTGTCACTATCATACTTGATTCTAGTGGAACAAAATGGCTGCTGCTGACTGTGCTGCCTGGTGGAGGATCACTCTTCACCATCCTCTCAGGCCTTGATGGAACCAAAAAGGCCAGTTCCTGGAGAAGATCTTCTAGGGGTCCAGGTTAAAGCGGTGCCCCAGCTGGCAGCAGGTGCTGACCCAGGTCCTGCATGGGAGATACTGTCAGTTCTGTTCTGCCCTGCTCACAACCACAGGCTGGTGTTGAGGCCTGCAGCAACCAGGGCCCCAGTCACCAAGAGTATAAAGGCTGGTCATTGTGGCAGTGGGAGGAGTCAAAATGAAGACAGACCAATGAGAGCAGGACGTTCCTGGAGAAGTCAGAAGAACTTGACCATGTTTCCTACAGTACCCAGGAGGCCTGGTAGTTGTTGAAGGAAGCTCCAAAAGCAAAGAGCAGACAGCAGGACATCAAAAGAAAAGATCCAGACACTAAAACTACAAGTAGAAACAAGAAGAAATACTAAAAGCTTTGGAAAGATACTACAAGGTTGGATATACATTATTATATACACTACTATTCTCATTGACTCCTAAAGAGGGACAGGAAACATTAGAATGTGGATCAGATCAGCTGATTTCAGTGTTGAGTCCATCCCTCCATCCACTTTCTATTCTTATCCTTTAAGGGTCATGGAGGGGGGGGGGCGATCCCAGGTGACATTGTTCAAGAGGCAGGGTTCACCCTGGACAGGTCAGAATTCCTGATGATGTCATCAGGGCTTTGACAGTAACTAGAATTCTGTCTTTGATCTCAGGAGGACATGAAAGAAACACAATTTAGAAAAGTACATGAGACCATGGCAGCATGATGGTGCAGTGGTCAGCACTGTGGCCTCACAGCAAGAAGGTTCTGGGTTTGAGTCCAGGCTCGGGTGCAGAATCTTTCTGTGTAGAGCCTGCATGTTCTCCCCTCCTCTATGCTGCTACAGGCTGAGACTGCTGGGGGACACATCAGGTTACATGGAGCCCTTCCCTCCTCTCCCCCTCTCTCCTCCTCTCCTCCCTGCACATTTTTGGAACTGTCATTACCACTACTTGTTGCACTTTGTAGTTTGGCCTTGGTGTCTCGCAGTCTCTCTGTGTTTCCACAGATCCACCTGAGCCCCAACCGCCGCCTGCATCGCCCCCCCCCCTTATTCCCTACTGTTACACCGGCCTGCGCTCCCCTTCCATGAACCAGTCTGCCATCCAGTCCCCCATCAAGCTGGCTTGCTCTCCCTGCCTCCCCTACCAGAAGCTTCCTTCTTCAGCTGTTATTAACATTTCCGTGTTTCCAACATTTTGTATTGTAAACTGTTTTCTTGTCTGTAACAACATCTACTGCACGTCTGTCCTTCCTGGGTGAGGGATCTTCCTCTGTTGCTCACCCTGAGGTTTCTCAGATTTTTCCCTGTTAAAAGGGTTTTCGATGGAGTTTTTCCTCAGTCGATGTGAGGGTCTAAGGGCAGAGGATGTTGTTATGATGCCACGTGAAGCCCTTTGAGACAAACTGTTGGTGAAAACGGGCTCTACAAAGAAAATTGCCTTGCCTCCCCGTCCATGTGTGGGTTCTCTCTGGTACTCCGGCTTCTTCCCACTGTCCAAAGACATGTAATGTGGGACGAGGCCGATTGATACTCTAAATTGACTGTAGGTATGAATGTGAGTGTGAATGTGAGTCTCTGTGGCGCTCGGCTGTTAACAGAGAGGCTGGTGGTTGGAGCCCCCCAGGGACCAGGACCAGGCTCTACTGGTGCTGAGGACTCTGTTGATCAGCTGCTGAGTTGCTACTTGATGTCAACATTGGTCTGTTTCATCCTGAGTAGTTTGATCCTAGCAGAGTCGCTGCATCAATGATCTGAATGTGGACGGACAGATTGACCCTCCACAGCAGATGTCTGTGACAGATCTCTTGATGAGACGCTTCAGTCTTCAATTTTAGTAGCAGTGTGGAGGAGGCCGGCCGGCTGTGGTTAAAGTGGTGGGGGCTCTGGAATGAAGGGGGTCACTGTTTGGTTCTCAGATGCTCCAGCTCAGGTTAGCGAGGTGGTGGAGAAATGAGTGAGAGCTCTGCCAGTTGGAGCCTCTTGGGTCACGGGAGGCTTCACTCCTGGAGGTGGAAATGATGAGGAGTTTGTATGTAATAAGCCCCTCCCCTCTGCAAACTTCTGTAAGTGTAAAAGCAGTGTAAAAGCAAGGACACATGAACATAGCAGCTTCTTCACAGGGCTGGTGGCGCAATGGATAACGCGTCTGACTTCGGATCAGAAGATTCTAGGTTCAACTCCTGGCCAGCTCGCTTTGAACTTTATACTGAGAAGATGAAGTGAGAACCAGTGATCAAAGTCACTGAAGTCCTCCCAGGTTTCCTCCTTGTCTGCTGGAAACATGAACACATGAATGATCCTGCTACCTCTCATGTTAAGCTGCACTTGACAGTGACAGCAGGAGAACAAAAATCCCAGTGTGTCATCAACATTTCCTGTCAATCAATGATAGAAGCTGTTGAATTTCTGGATCAGAACAAGGAGAAAGGAGCCCCAATGAAAGAGAGATGGTTCTTGACTCTGATTTTGTTCTTCACTCCTACACCAGAGAGTGAAAGTGAGGGCTGGCTGGGAGCAACTGCCTGCTTCAGAGTGGGAGGAGCCTCAGGACTTTCCAGTGAGAGCTGCAAACTTCCACCCGCGCCCAGTGCCAGCAGGTCTTCATGATGGAGCTGAGAAGAACACAACAACACCAGAGCACTGGAGAATTACTGTGTTCTCTTTTGGTGTCCCAGTGTTAATTTGAGGATCTAAACCTGATATTTAGAAAATCAGACAGCACAGAAAAAGAAAATGCCACCACATCACTGAAATTTTCTGTTATACAAATGAACGTGTTGACTCTTTTTGTATAAGCCCTGCCACTGAGGTCCCCAACATGAGCTGGAGTTGGGAATCTTGAACTGAACCTGGTATCACAGCGACCCCTACTGCTGCAAAATGGAACAGCAACACTGAACCAAGTACAGGATTGGAGTGAGACTGATGGTTGCTGTTTGGGTTTTTGAAGAACCAGGAGGGTGTGGCTTCAAGCTGGATTCTCAGAGACTATTTCCTCTGCTACTCTTACGTCCACTTCTGTCAACGTGCAGACATCTTTCTCGTTTCTGCGTACTTCAGGTGACAGCAGAGCTGCTGAGATGGCTGGTTGCTGCTGGAGGAAACGGTCCAGCATCTCCAGTGAGCTATTCCAACGTGTCACCACGTCAATCACCATCTTGTGCTCAGGAAGCTCCAGCACCCTTTGCTTCTCACTGAGGATGCGGCTCGCCGTAGAGCTACGGTGAAAAAATGCAGCGATGCGTCTGACTCTGCCGAGCAAGCGTGCAGCTGTAGGGACTTCAATTAAGAAGGTGTGCAAAGCAACCAATGTGCAACAAGCCCGTCATCTCCGCAGCGCGGACAATATTTGCTGCTGAGTTTTCTCGCTGTGTGGCTGGTTTCCACGGCTCTGGTTTGAAGAACATGGCATGCGAGGATCCAGTCGCGAATGTAGTGAGCTGTAATGGTCAGATATGAATGATGATGTCATCAGGGCTTTGACAGTAGCTAGAATTCTGTCTTTGATCTCAGGAGGACATGAAAGAAAGACAATTGAGGAAAGTAGAAGAGAGCATGGCAGCATGATGGTGCAGTGGTGAGCACTGTGGCCTCACAGCAAGAAGGTTCTGGGTTTGAGTCCAGGCTCGGGTGGGGAATCTTTCTGTGTAGAGCCTGCATGTTCTCCCCATGAATGCGTGGGTTCTCTCCGGGTACTCCGGTTCCTTCCCACTGTCCAAAGACGTGTAATTTGGGACGAGGCTGATTGGACACTCTAAATTGACCGTAGGTATGAATGGTTGTTTGTCTCTGTATGTGGCCCTGTGATGGACTGGTGACCTGTCCAGGGTGAACCCCGCCTCTGGCCCGTAGATGCTCGGATAGGCTCCAGACCCCTCGACCATCAATGTGGGTCTTTTGTTAATTGCATGCCACATGAAATTATTGTTGGTCAGTTTTCTAGCGACTGTCTCACAGTGGCAAGACAAGAACAAAAAATGAACAAAAATGACTGTCACTGACTTAAATAAATCAAATCTACTTCAAAGTTCCTTCTGTTGTCATAAGTCAGCCATTTTAAGTGTACTTGTAGTTCCAGAACATTCCAAGAGGAGATGATATGAATCCATTTTGTTAGATGAACTCTGTTCCTCTGCTTTGATGTTGGTGGACTGAGGGGAGTTTGCCTGAACCTGCTTGGACCTGCTGGCTCCTGCTCAATCCCTCACTCAGCCTCACTCAGCCTCAGCAGCACCGCTCCACTGAGGCCTGATTCACGTTCCTAGCAACCAAATAGGAGGAGAGCTGAACCTTCTTGCTGGGAGGCCACAGTGCTGACCACTGCACCATTGTGTCCCCTGAAAATGCCACCACCTTGTTGGGATTTTCTGTAACAGCAAGCACACATGAACACAGCTGCTTCTTCACAGGGCTAGTGGCGCAATGGATAACGAGTCTGACTACAGATCAGAAGATTCTAGGTTCAACTCCTGGCCAGCTCGCTTTAAACTTTATACTGAGAAGATGAAGTGAGAACCAGTGATCAAAGTCACTGAAGTCCTCCCAGGTTTCCTCCTTGTCTGCTGGAAACATGAACACATGAATGATCCTGCTACCTCTCATGTTAAGCTGCACTTGACAGTGACAGCAGGAGAACAAAAATCCCAGTGTGTCATCAACATTTCCTGTCAATCAATGATAGAAGCTGTTGAATTTCTGGATCAGAACAAGGAGAAAGGAGCCCCAATGAAAGAGAGATGGTTCTTGATTCTGATTTTGTTCTTCACTCCTACACCAGAGAGTGAAAGTGAGGGCTGGCTGGGAGCAACTGCCTGCTTCAGAGTGGGAGGAGCCTCAGGACTTTCCAGTGACAGCTGCAAACTTCCACCAGCGCCCAGTGCCAGCAGGTCTTCATGATGGAGCTGAGAAGAGCACAACAACACCAGAGCACTGGAGAGGAGCACAACACTTCTTTGCTTCCTGGCCACTCTCATGTCTGTCTGTCCATCTGGAGCTGGGGGGAGGAGCTTCACATGTTTTTTCTTTTTTTAAAAAGGGAATGACATGACTTCCTCTGTATGTTAGAATATGAACGACTAAAAATGTTCATCCACAGTTTAAAGTTAGAATGAATTTAAAGTAGAAAAACCTTCCCTCTTCAATCCTGTCAGTCAGTGTTGTAAACTGTTTCAAACAAATTCTACTGTTCAACAGTTCAAGTGTTTCTAATGAAGCTGAATGTTCTCCTCTACTTTCCTCAATTGGGTTTCTTTCATGTCCTCCTGAGATCAAAGACAGAATTCTAGGTACAAATAAAGACACTATCAAAGCCTCCTGATGACATCATCATCAATTCTGTCTTTGATCTGTGTCTGTCCAGCCGGTCCTGAGTGGATCCAACAGTTTCCCATGGGTGACTCTGTCGTGGTCTCTCTCTCTCCTGCTGTCTCCAACTCTCAGAGTGCTTCTACTGGTTTCTCTCCATCGTCCCTGTTGCTAGGCAGAGCACTGGTGAGGACTGAGGCCAGTGATGTCATCACCTCCAGCTGAGACCTGCCAGGTGATCCTGCTTCATTCAACTCTGCTGCCTCTGCCACTGCCCTGACTGGTGAGGCTGACAGCAGGTTCTCTCTCATCTAAACTCTCTGTTTACAATGGAGGCTGAAATCCTTGTGATTGGTGGTTCAATCATCAGGTCTGTTGAACTCCCAGGTGCCATCACCTGCTGTCTTCCTGGTGCCAAAGTTGTGGACATTATTGAACGTCTCCAGGACTCATCGACCTCCACCCCTCCTGCAGGTTCTCCCTGTCTCTGTGGTGGTTCTCTCTGGTACTCCAGCTTCCTCCCACAGTCCAAAGACATCAAGAGGGTAGTGGTTACCTGAACACTCTAAATGACTGTGAGTGTGAATGGTTGTCTGTCTGTGTGTGTTGGTCCTGGGATGGACTGGTGACCCATCAAGGGTGAACCCAGGGCTGGACTGGCCATCTGGCCGATGCACATCTTTGGGCCGGCCCATAACTGTCATAATTTTTTTTTCAAAAGTGTATAGTTTTTAATCGACCGTAACGGTATCGGAGACGCGAAACGCGGCCCATTGGTTGATTTTCTTGAAGGACATTGGGCTCGTCCAATGAAATCTCTCAGCTCTCTCTCTTTCTCTTAGTCAAGCCATGCTGTTGCAATGGAAGTGGAGGAGTCAGATCAGACAGTTGGAGACTATTTTAGTCGCCCTTCTTCCACACAGAGGACTGATTTTTTAAAGTTTCATCCTCAACAAGATTCCATAAACCCTGTTGTCCAGAGGCTCTTCGTTAGAACGGACGGCACGACGTGGAAATGGCTGACTTATTGTGGTCAACGTCATGCTTTGTTTTGTTTTGTTTGCCCTGCTTTTAGCAAGCCCAGTGATCCAAGTGTCTTCATTAGAGGCCTGACAGACTGGAGGCATGTGCACCAAAGAGTAGAGGAGCATGAGAGAGGCATGGCACATAGGCAGTGTGCTGAGGCCTATTTTTGAAACTGCTCCAGAGCAAGACTGGCCACCTCCTTGAGGGAAGACAGCTGACAGGACACCGTGAGCAGGTGAAGAAGCAGGGCTGGACTGGGACCAAAAAATGGCCCTGGCATTTCTCATCCCTGGCAGCCCTCCATGGTTATTTACACGATATGTGTAAGCACACGCCATACCAGAGGATGTATGTGCACATTGTGAAGTTTCAAAAATTAAAATAAAGTGCAGTATTCTACATGGAAGACAGTAACCATGTTAAAAGAGTGATACTCTTTCACTACTCAGAGACCTTCTTCTTCCACTACACGTTCCAACACCTGACGTCTCTTCTTCCCAGTCCAGCCCTGGAAGAACGCGTCGAGTTTTGGAAATTCGGCTGCTTTTCTTTTGCGGAGTCTCTCTTTTTCGGCTCCTCCTTTCTCCTTCCTCTTACTGGGCAACATTCTTCATGGCTTCTGACTGCAAGGTGGCCGCTGAGTGGTGGCACTACAACTGGATGGGTGTGTTTCTCATTTTAACACAAAAACAAACTAACCGCTGTTTCTGCGTTTTTACCAGAAATATATATTTTGAAATGCCTGCTCACACCGGCCCATCCGGCTACATCCACCAAACTTTACACACATAATATAATATAATAATATAATATAATAACCCTGAACACAAGCCCCAAAGCAGTAGTTGTTTTGTTTTTCTTCATAAAGGAGGTGCACAGTCATGACTACGATATCTCTGGCAACAAACATGGAAGGGGCTTTGGGGTCTTGTGTTTCAGCTCTGTAACTTCTGGATGGCTGAAAATGTCAGAATCAGTCCTCTCACTGACATCCACCATTGGTGTGACTTTTGGTGGCTTCAGCTCAAATGAAACCAGGGAAGAGGGGCCAGACTTTGAGCAGCCCCTTAGGGTTAGTGGATGCCCCGGGACCGTGCTTGGGCCCCTTAGCACCTAGATGGCTGAAATTCCCAGCACATGCTACTCTGGGGCATCACACTATGTGTGTAAAGTTTGGTGGATGTAGCCCAAGTAGAAACACCAGAACCCAGAGTTGATCCTCAATTCTGCTCCAAAAGGCTCTCGGAGTGCAGAAGTCCCAGACCCTGATTTTGCCCAGTTTCACAAGGGGATAGTTTTTTCTCTTTGAACCTAGGAAGTTGAAATTTGAGTGTGTTGTTCTGTTCTCGAAGGATCGCATCTGTGGTGGTTTGACCCCCCTAAGTCCTTTCTGCTGTCCGTAAAGGGCGTGGCAAAGTCCAGTAATGTCTTTAAATTAAGCATCATAACTGGTCAAAGTTGCTCCAAATGAGATGAGATTTCTGGGAGGAGTTCACACCTCTGCCAGAAACCAATATTTAAAACTTTGAAGCCCCACCTCCTTCCTGAAGCTACTTCCTGTTTGGGAGGGGGTTCTAGAATTATTCCACCAGATTAGGATTTCATAAAGTTTCAGGTCTGTGTCCACTGGAGAGGCCAATGAGAGCAAAAGAGCAACAGGGTCAAAGGTCAACAGGCCTCGTGTCTCAGCCAGGCCTCAAAGGGTTAAGTGAGCCTTTTGGAGCTCCTTTGAAAAAAGGCCTGACACCAATCTTGTTCAGGACCAACATGAAGAAGGATCTTTGGAACATTTTCACATCTTTAAGACCGCCTTGACTCCTTTTTATAGCAGGAGTCACTGAACAGCACAAAGCTGCTATTGCAGCCATCAGGCCTCATTTCTGATCAGTTATTATTGTTGAAACAAAGCTGAATATCAATTATTGATTTTTATTGTCATCATTTTGAACACCTGATGAGAGAAACACAATAAAAACATTTGAAAAGGAAGGATCAGAGTGTTGTTGTACTGCAATACTACAGTACAGCATCAGAGACACTCAGTTATTGATTGCCTGAATGATTGATTTCCCCAGAAGAGGAACAGCTTTGTTGGAGCAGTAAAAATACACACATCAGAACGACAAAGTTACATTTGAAAAGAAACTACATGACATTACCAGCACAACATCTGAAGAACAGTTAGGATCAATTTAACTGGTCAGATAGTTAGGATTTCTTTAATGATATCCTTGATGAACCCAGACATCAGAGTGGTTTGTTCCCCTCAATCATAAATCTGTAAATATAGCGTGAAGTGAATTAATGTAGCATTAGAGGTTATTCGAAAAACTTACTACATTACTGTCAGCATCACTGACTTGATTAGCAACTATCACTACATTACTGTTAGCATCATTTTGAGTTCATTATTAATTCTTCCGACATCACTGTCGCATTATTTTGATGTTCGTATCAACTTTTACTACATTACTGTCGCATTATTTTGAGGTTCGTAGCAACTCTTACTACATGACTGTCGCATTATATTGAGGTTCGTAGCAACTCTTACTACATGACTGTCAGCATCACTTTGAGGTTTTTCGAAACACTTACTACATTACTTTAACCATCACTGACTTGATTAGCAACTATCACTACATTACTGTTAGCATCATTTTGAGTTCATTAGCATTTCTTCCGACATCACTGTCGCATTATTTTGAGGTTCGTAGCAACTTTTACTGCATTACTGTTGCATTATTTTTAGGTTCGTAGCAACACTTACTACATGACTGTAAGCATCACTTTGAGGTTATTCGAAAGTTTCACTCCATCACTGTCGCATCATTTTGAGTTCATTAGCAATTCTTACTACATCACTGTCGCATCATTTTGAGATCATTAGCAATTCTTCTGACATCACTGTCGCATAATTTTGATGTTCGTAGCAACACTTGGTACAAGACTGTCAGCATCACTTTGAGGTTATTCGAAAGTTTCACTCCATTACTGTTAGCATCATTTTGAGTTTATTAGCAATTCTTACTACATCACTGTCGCATCATTTTGAGATCATTAGCAATTCTTCCGACATCACTGTTGCATTAAATTGAGTTCATTAGCAACTCTTACTAAATGACTGTCAGCATCACTTTGAGGTTGTTCGAAACTCTTACTACATTACTGTAAGCATCACTGAGTTTCTTAGCAACTATCACTACATTACTGGTAGCATCATCTTGAGTTCATTAGCAATTCTTCCGACATCACTGTCGCAATATTTTGAGGTTCGTAGCAACTTTTACTACATTACTGTCGCATTATTTTGAGGTTCGTAGCAACTTTTACTACATTACTGTCGCATTATTTTGAGGTTCGTAGCAACACTTACTACATGACTGTCAGCATCACTTTGAGGTTATTCGAAAGTTTCACTCCATGACTGTTAGCATCATCTTGAGTTCATGAGCAATTCTTACTAAATCACTGTCGCATCATTTTGAGATCTTTAGCAATTCTTCTGACATCACTGTCGCATTATTTTGAGGTTCGTAGCAACTCTTACTACATTATTGTTGCATTATTTTAAGGTTCGTAGCAACTCTTACTACATTACTGTCAGCATCACTTTGAGTTTATTAGCAACTATCACTACATTACTTTTAGCATCATTTTGAGTTAATGAGCAATTCTTACTACATTACTGTGAGCATCATTTTGAGATCATTAGCAGTTCTTCCGACATCACTGTCGCAATATTTTGAGGTTCGTAGCAACTCTTACTACATTATTGTTGCATTATTTTAATGTTCGTAGCAACTCTTACTACATTACTGTCAGCATCACTTTGAGTTTATTAGCAACTATCACTACATTACTGTTAGCATCATTTTGAGTTCATGAGCAATTCTCACGACATCACTGGAGCATTAATTTGAGTTCATTAGCAACTCTTACTAAATGACTGTCAGCATCACTCTGAGGTTATTCGAAACACTTACTACATTACTGTAAACATCACTGAGTTGATTAGCAACTATCACTACATTACTGTTTGCATCATTTTGAGTTCATTAGCAATTCTTCCGACATCACTGTCGCAGTATTTTGAGGTTCGTAGGAACTTTTACGACATTACTGTCGCATTATTTTGAGGTTCGTAGCAACTCTTCGTACATGACTGTCAGCATCACTTTGAGGTTATTCGAAACGTTCACTCCATTACTGTTAGCATCATTTTGAGTTCATTAGCAATTCTTACTAAATCACTGTCGCATCATTTTGAGATCATTAGCAATTCTTCTGACATCACTGTCACATTATTTTGAGGTTCGTAGCAACTCTTACTACATGACTGTCAGCATCACTTTGAGGTTGTTCGAAACACTTACTACATTACTGTAAGCATCACTGACTTGATTAGCAACTATCACTACATTACTGTCAGCATCATTTTAAGTTCATGAGCAATTCTTCCGACATCACTGTCGCAATATTTTGAGGTTCGTAGCAACTTTTACTACATGACTGTAAGCACCACTTTGAGGTTATTCGAAAGTTTCACTCCATTCCTGTTAGCATCATTTTGAGTTCATTAGCAACTTTTACTACATCACTGTCGCATCATTTTGAGATCATTAGCAATTCTTCTGACATCACTGTCGCATTATTTTGATGTTCGTAGCAACTCTTAGTACAAGACTGTCAGCATCACTTTGAGGTTATTCGAAAGTTTCACTCCATTACTGTTAGCATCATCTTGAGTTCATGAGCAATTCTTCCGACATCACTGTCGCAATATTTTGAGGTTCGTAGCAACTTTTACTACATTACTGTCGCATTATTTTGAGGTTCGTAGCAACACTTACTACATGACTGTAAGCATCACTTTGAGGTTATTCGAAAGTTTCACTCCATTACTGTTAGCATCATTTTGAGTTCATTAGCAATTCTTACTACATCACTGTCGCAATATTTTGAGATCTTTAGCAATTCTTCTGACATCACTGTCGCATTAGTTTGATGTTCGTAGCAACTCTTAGTACAAGACTGTCAGCATCACTTTGAGGTTATTCGAAACGTTCACTCCATTACTGTTAGCATCATTTTGAGTTCATGAGCAATTCTTTCTGAATCACTGTCGCATCATTTTGAGATCTTTAGCAATTCTTCTGACATCACTGTCGCAATATTTTCAGGTTCGTAGCGACTTTTACTACATTACTGTCGCATTATATTGAGGTTCGTTGCAACTCTTACGACATGACTGTCAGCATCACTTTGAGGTTATTCGAAACACTTACTACATTACTGTAAGCATCACTGAGTTGATTAGGAACTATCACTCCATTACTGTTAGCATCATTTTGAGTTCATTAGCAATTCTTCCGACATCACTGTCGCAATATTTTGAGGTTCGTAGCCACTTTTACTACATTACTGTCGCATTATATTGAGGTTCGTAGCAACTCTTACGACATGACTGTCAGCATCACTTTGAGGTTATTCGAAACACTTACTACATTACTGTAAGCATCACTGAGTTGATTAGGAACTATCACTCCATTACTGTTAGCATCATTTTGAGTTCATTAGCAATTCTTCTGACATCACTGTCGCAATATTTTGAGGTTCGTAGCAACTTTTACTACATTACTGTCGCATTATTTTGAGGTTCGCAGCAACTCTAACTACATGACTGTCAGCATCACTTTGAGGTTATTCGAAACTTTCACTCCATTACTGTTAGCATCATTTTGAGTTCATTAGCAATTCTTACTAAATCACTGTCGCATCATTTTGAGATCATTAGCAATTCTTCTGACATCACTGTCGCAATAATTTGAGGTTCGTAGCAACTATCACTACATTACTGTTAGCATCATTTTAAGTTCATTAGCAATTCTTACTACATTACTGTTAGCATCATTTTGAGATCATTAGCAGTTCTACCGACATCACTGTCGCAATATTTTGAGGTTCGTAGCAACTCTTACTACATTATTGTTGCATTATTTTAAGGTTCGTAGCAACTCTTACTACATTACTGTCAGCATCACTTTGAGTTTATTAGCAACTATCACTACATTACTGTTAGCATCATTTTGAGTTCATGAGCAATTCTCACGACATCAATGTAGCATTAAATTGAGTTCATTAGCAACTCTTACTAAATGACTGTCAGCATCACTTTGAGGTTGTTCGAAACTCTTACTACATTAATGACAACTACCGGATTTTCTCACAGAAGACAAACCAAACAAACAAACAAACAAACAAACAAACCAAAGATTATACACAAGAACTGAGCGAAGATTCTGAAAACAAAATGCACCCCGCCTCTCGCCCGTAGACGCTGGGATAGCAGTTGAAGAGGCCAGTGACCACGAGGAAAGACAACCTGAGGCTGACGCAGCGCAGAAAAGACATCAGGCAGAACCCCTGAGAGCAGAGCTTGCTAGCATTGGTGAAGGCATGAGACTCAAGCAGGAACTCCAGAACCACTGAGAACAATTAAAGACCAACTTAAAAGAACCATGAGGTAAGAAGTTCCCCCTCAGATGTGATATTGAACACAAAGTCCCAGAAAGTAATAAAGAACTAGAGGAGCAAAAATGATCTCCTGGATAAAAGTCAACACAACTGCTAGAGAACAAACTGATGACATCAATGAGTCCCTAAATAAGAGGCCACTTTGATTCTTAAGCCATGATTCAGCGCTCAGACCCTGATAAACCCTCCTGATGAAGGTTGTTCCTGATTCTCTCATGTTTGTATTCCTGCTGACCCCTGACCCTGGTAACCCTCCTGATGAAGGTTGTTCCTGATTGTCTCTTGTTTGTATTCCTGCTGACCCCTGACCCTGGTAACCCTCCTGATGAAGGTTGTTCCTGATTGTCTCTTGTTTGTATTCCTGTTGACCCCAGACCCTGGTAACCCTCCTGATGAAGGTTGTTCCTGATTGTCTCTTGTTTGTATTCCTGCTGACCCCTGACCCCGGTAACCCTCCTGATGAAGGTTGTTCCTGATTGTCTCTTGTTTGTATTCCTGCTGACCCCTGACCCCGGTAACCCTCCTGATGAAGGTTGTTCCTGATTGTCTCTTGTTTGTATTCCTGCTGACCCCTGACCCCGGTAACCCTCCTGATGAAGGTTGTTCCTGATTGTCTCTTGTTTGTATTCCTGCTGACCCCTGACCCTGGTAACCCTCCTGATGAAGGTTGTTCCTGATTGTCTCTTGTTTGTATTCCTGCTGACCCCTGACCCTGGTAACCCTCCTGATGAAGGTTGTTCCTGATTGTCTCTTGTTTGTATTCCTGCTGACCCCTGACCCTGGTAACCCTCCTGATGAAGGTTGTTCCTGATTGTCTCATGTTTGTATTCCTGCTGACCCCTGACCCTGGTAACCCTCCTGATGAAGGTTGTTCCTGATTGTCTCTTGTTTGTATTCCTGCTGACCCCTGACCCTGGTAACCCTCCTGATGAAGGTTGTTCCTGATTGTCTCTTGTTTGTATTCCTGCTGACCCCTGACCCTGGTAACCCTCCTGATGAAGGTTGTTCCTGATTCTCTCATGTTTTTATTCCTGCTGACCCCTGACCCTGATAAACCCTCCTGATGCAGGTTTCTGTTTGCTTTTGTAACCCAATCCTGGAATATCCATGTCTCTCTAGGTTCATATGGAGCAGGGGTTCGAGTGCCATCTCCACCTTAACACCAGATGTTACAGTTGATTGCAACTTTAGTTTTGGTTTGTAATTCTAAGATTGTACCACATAAAACACAAAAATACATTCATATGAACAATAATGAACTGGGCCCTTTAAGAAAATAAAGTGTCCTCATTTTCTCACTTTTGTTAACCTTTAAAGTTCGTGGGCTCCAAGTCAGAGTTCCTTCAGATCAAGTGGGGTTTGATCTGTGAGTTCCAAAGCTAATAATCCCTGAGATTGAAAGTAGCTATGAGTGCATTCTTTCTACCGTAAACTGGAGCTGGTGCTAATCCAGATGCCTGGCGTGATCCTATCACAGAGCAGATGGTTCACCTGCTATTCCAGAGCATGTAGACACCGGTGTCTGGAATCAAGCTGGGTGGCTCACCATCTCTGGAATCTACTGGAATCTTGTGGACCGTCCCCACTGATCTAAAGACACAGGCTTCCAGTCTCTGTTGTGATTCATTCAGGACTGATCTCTCTTCTGTTTCTCTGTTGTTGAACAACTTTAGACCTGATGAGCAAAGCACTCAGTCCTGCTGAATGCAAGTACTTGTATGAAGATTCTCTCTAGTGGTTCAATTTCTTGAATTCAATTCTTGAATGAATTCACAGTAAAATTATTTTACTCTCACACAAAAAAAAAACACTCAGCATATTTTGACACAATAAGAATACCATTAAATATTAAACTGCTCCTGTTTAACCAACGTGTCAATAAAAATATCAACTATTTCACATGTTTAACATGCTTTAAATCAATAACCTCACCAGTTTTTGGTGAAATCAACATTGTTAGTGTTTTAACTCAGAATAAAATAAATATGCGAATAAATCCCCATTTTTCTCTCTTTGCATAAAATACACCATTTTACATGAAGACTTGTTCTCTAAACAATAACAACAAACATTCCTCACATCAGCACAAAACAGCTGTGTGCTAAGACCAGTAGAAGAAATGTGCATTTTAGGGTGCTCCTACAAACTGAGGTGCTCTTATGGCTCCAATAAACCCTGACAGAAGAATGGAGATTCAGCATAGCACCGCCCCCACAGCGTGAGGCAGCAGCAGCAGCAGCAGCAGCAGCAGCAGCAGCAGCAGCAGCAGCAGCAGCAGCAGCAGCAGCTCATCTACCAACAGTCAAAGGATATCTCTCTGATTTGCATGTGCTCCACTCCTGAAGACGTCAGGGTTCAGACTCCCAGCAGGGCGGAAAGAGTTGGCCGACGTGATGACCGATTATTCTGGTGTCAAACTGGCGTCAGGACTCCTCCTGGCTCTGATTAATGTGGTCACTACCTGCGGCGCCACAGAATGGACAGCACATCTGAAATTAGAAAGAAGAGGACAGGCTTGGACGCCTGGGATAGAGGGTTGAATGTAGTATTTGAACGATAATCAGTCTCTAATCTCAGTTTATCTCATCGCTACCAGCAAGCAGGCTCACAATAGACAAGCAAAGGGGCAGCGTGAACATGTTAATAACATGAACGTCCCGTAATGTGAGGTGTTGTACCGTGATATCTTTGAATTAGCATTTTAAGTTAATTTTATGTAAACAGTCAAATAAAATCACATTACCACGCTACGCCGTAACTTGATTTTCTTCCCGCTCTTCTTGGAAACCAAACGTCTGTCAGCCGTCTCGTCTCCTCTCCTACGCGTCTCTGCATTGAGCTGTTGGGCTGAGAGCGCCCCCTGCAGGTTCGGTGCACTTGCGTTGGGGGCGACTGGTTTTGCAGCGTTTTCATTTTGGAGCCGCTTTCTTGGTTCGCTTCCTGTTGTGCTGTGCATCGTTTCTCTGTTTGCGGCGCAAAATGTGATGATGCATTTGTTTTTGTTTGTTGCATCACGCTTTTTTCACTTGCACGGCGTTAGTCTTTTTACCACCTCGTGTACATGGAGCCGGTCTGGGCCTACATCTCAGCAGACCCTTGCTACTGCTCTGCGTTGTGTTGAGTGTTGAGTGGGAGAAGGAGACTCAGTGTTTGGTATTCGCCCAAACAGGTGGTGTAATTTATTTCTGCACAGAAATAAATTTGAAAAATGCAGCAGCATTCATCCACCGGACCAGGGGCGCCACCAGAAATTTTGGGCCCCTTGAAAGATTCAAATTTTGCCCCCCAAATTACCCCCCCCCCCCCATCATCATAACTGCATTTTTTGTCAGACTTTTCATTGCCTGTTCATGGACCATGAGTTTGTGTGACTTTAAATAAACGTATAAACTTATTACAAGTTACTTAATTACAAACGTGGAAAACTTTCTGAAGTGCTGAATGTTGTGTTGATTTAAACTAAGAATCTGACCAAAAACATGTGAGACAAGCCCCCAGCACCACCCCACCTCTCCCACCAGCTCGTTGAGGTTTCACCACGTTTCAAAATAATGCGTCTCAATGGGGTTCCAGCTTTCACTGAGTGGCTGCCTTTTTTTCTGTCCCAGTCTGTGCAGAGATAAAAGCAATTCCAATCCTTTTTTGTCTTTTCCCTGCCATTTGCTGCCTTTTTGTACTTCAAGTTCATCACCAAAATATTTCCACTACATACAAACAACATGAAGACATCTTCACTTACACTGCTCACACAGTAAAGACTTCAATGCCCAAGTCGAGGCGCCGAGTCTTCTTTGTAGCAAAGTCACAAATTCAATATTTGAAGTCCAGTGAGCGAGCCAATTCCCTTTCAGCTGAAAGTGTTGCAGGACCCTTCAGGCTCTCTTGCCCCATGGTCGACCTGAGGTGACTCAGGATCAGTCTGAGTTTACTGAATGCCCTTCCTCCACCAGCAACCGTAACGGGCAGAGGGCAAAAAAATCCAAAGTGCACACAAACCTCTCCAAAAATGCTCTGGAGTTGCATTTGATAGACTGCATAGAGCAGATCAGGACGAGTGCAGTCAGAAGGGAGAGTGGCAGAATGGACTGCACTGTTTCAGGGATGCAGGCCAGTGAGATGCATTGTAGTGAACTCACACTCAGCCTTCCATGAGTTCCCCTAACAGTCAATAATTTAACTGAACTGTGATAAAGGCTGGAAGTAACACAATAAAGAAATCAACTATAAAGAATGTGTGACAGATTAGACCCACATAGGGATACCCACACGCCCCCAACCCACAAGTTGGGTTTGTGGCAGAGCACTGATGGACCAGGGCCTTAAAAACTAGAATCCTACAGCCTTTATGTACTGCTTAGCTCCTTCTCCAAACCTGGTTCCAGTAGTTTGGGTGGGCGTGTCCTCCTGAAGCTGAATCTGTGCATATTTAGGGCACCCATTAGTCATGAGTTCAGCACCAGCAGAACGTAGTATTTTATCTTGTACTGAGTCCAGTTTATCTCGCAAGTTCACCCACTTCAGCTGTTTGTTCACCGTGACGACAAAGGCAGCGTTTTTAAATGAGAACTGGCACTGCACCGCTCGCTGTAAACTTGTTCTCCTGGTTGGCTCATCGGGCCGCGTTCATCAGAACCCTGTTCTCATTCACGAGCGTTTAGAACTCTCAAGGCCAGTGAGCCTACCTTCTTGGAGAAGAACTGAGGGACCAGTTGTCTGCCTCTTTTCTTCCTCTCTTCTTTCTCCCGTCTTCCTCTTCGTTTGAGCCAACCAGACTTCATTATTACCGCTCGTTTCTCACACCGTCCATCAGCGACTCAGCGGCTGTGAGCGCACACCTGCAGCAGCGGCAGAGTGACGGAGCTCAGAGCGGCATTCGCGGGTTTGAATTGGACTGCACCATTGTGCAAGAGGGGGGGGGGGAATGACAATGTGATGAAGAACTCAAGAAAAAAGTAATGGAAATCGACAACCATGTTTAATTAGCTCATTTTAAGTTATCTTTTTTTTTTTTTTTTTTACTTTACAGCCCCACTGAGGGCCCCTGTCAGTGCTCGGGCCCTTAGAACCGTTCCCATGTACCCCCCCCCCCAGCAGCGCCCATGGTCATGCCATCCATTGGACCACCAGCCCTCTTCATGTTCACGTGTACTTCATTTTACAGAGAATCCAAACGATCTGGTGGCATTTTCAGGGGACACAATGGTGCAGTGGTGAGCACTGCTGCCTCCCAGCAGGAAGGTTCCAGATTGGAGCCCCAGCTGTGTGAGTCTGCATGTTCTCTCTGTTCCTGTGTGGAGTCTCCATGTTCTCTCTGTTCCTGTGTGGGTTCTCTCTGGTACTCCAGCTTCCTCCCACAGTCCAAAGACATCAAGAGAGGACGAGGCTGATTGATACTCTAAATTGACTGTAGGTGTGTCTGTCTCTATGTGTTGGTCCTGTGATGGACTGGCGACCTGTCCAGGGTGAACCCGCCTCATGTCCAATGTCAGCTGTGATAGGCTCCACCCCCACACACAAACCTTGACATATAATCAGTGTAGAAAAGGAAATTTATTGACACTAATGACTAAATCTGTCAGAACTGAACTGGATAGAAACTCTGAGAATTCAGAGTAAGGACCAGGAGGGAGGAACACAATAATAGGTAAGAGGAAATGTGGAGTCTGGATTCTTTTCTAGAAGGAGACGGCAATGACAGTCCTGCAGAGTGACATCACTGACTTGAAAGGATGACTTCAGTCACGTGACTGGATGACTTCAGTCACGTGACTGGATGACTTCAGTCACATGACTGGATGACTTCAGTCACATGACTGGATGACAGTGTAGATGCCAATGTAGAGGTTGGGGAAATAGTCTCTGAGAATCCAGCTTGAAGCCACGCCCTCCTTGTTCTTCAAAAACCCAAACAGCGACCATCAGTCTCCCTCCAATCCTGTACTTGGTTCAATGTTGCTGTTGATCGAAGCGAAGTAAAATCTGGTCAACTGGACGTAAGTTTATCTTGAAGACGTTTCACCTCTCATCCGAGAGGCTTCTTCAGTTCTAGTGAAGAGTGTGGAAACTCCAGCTTATAAACCTATGTGGGAGTGGTCAGTGCTATTGTGGTGGAAACGACCCTCCCGAGACTCACCTGGCCAATGTTGCTGTTCCATTTTGCAGCAGCAGGTGTCCCTGTGATACCAGGTTCAGTTCAAGATTCCCAACTCCAGCTCATGTTGGTGACCTCAGTGGCAGGTAAAATGGTGCTTCAGTGGATCATGTGATCAACTCATGTGTGTCCTCACTGCTCCACAGGTCTGTCAAATGTTCTGTAAAATAGTTGGACCCAGCAGAGCTGCTAGATCAGGAGTTGATGGAGTCGTTGCAGATACCAGGGTCCAAAGTCCAGCTTGAACCTGGTTTGTGCAGCTCTTTGTCAAGCTAGCAGCCATTCTTTTCACTGCCAAGCTAAAGTGACTTCTGTCAACAAAGGTCAACAGACAAAAGGATATTTCTACTGGTAGTTCAAAATTTTGATCAAACTCCTTTTTCAGAGCTGGAACCCTCCTCTTGTGTCAGCTTCCTGTTCCCATCTCTATGGTAACGGTCAGTTTTGACCCACGTCTTCAATCAGCTGTCAAATAAACTAAAACAGTTTTCTATCCTCTAAGTTGTTTCCATCTCTTGGTGACCTTGTTAGGCTTCCTTATCCATGGAAATATTGGCTTGAATATTTAGTTGTGGGCCTCTGGACCTTTTTTTAGTCACTAAACCCTCCATTTCAGTTTAAAAAATGGTAAAATGAACCTCAAGAAAATCCTAGAAATGAACCAAAGGTTGTTGTGTTTCCTGACCGTTACTGAGGGTGTTAGAACACATCTCTGACATGGATTGGTTTGATTTAGTATTCATTTTAATATCATTAACTATTGGAACATCCATGGTGTTATGGGTCAGTTTGGACCCTCATATATTTACTTCAAGAAAAAGAGAAAAAAGTCTCTTTTTCAGCAACAGAACTTTAATACAAACACAAAATGAAAAGCAGAACAAGCCAGAACCCAAAATGTGGATTTGGAAGGTGTGACAGTCTAGACCCCACTGTCACTGTTTGTCCCTAACCCACCTCAATAAGTGCACAATTGTTTGGTGGGATAACATGGACAAACCCGGAAACAACCAGCAACATTAAAGGACATTTATTCAACAAAACCATGCATCAAACAAATCACAACCTTCTCCTTCACCAGGGCTCTGAACTGGATCCTAAAAGAGTCAGGGTGGGGCTGGAGCCTTTAAGTAGGCGTCGAAGGCTACGCCCAAATTGGGGCGAACCATTCCCTGTCCGGAGACAGGGGAACTCGAACAGTACATGGACATGTGAATGGGTTTGGTCAATGAAGGACACTGGACATTTGTTTATTGCAAAGTAGCAGATATATATGGTCACTGAAGGACATGGTGTTTCTTTGCTGTATGTTAAGGTACACAGAACAATTTGGGAAAACAATACAACTCCCCTTAACTGGTCTTTGGTCTGTCTGGTGGGAGGGGCCATGAGAGTATATAAGGGGTGAGAGTGGGCTTACAAGGCAGTCTGCTGTTAACTCTGCTGGGGTGAGGTGCTCATTGCTGAGGTCCAGAGGTGAATATTGTTTCTCAAAAGTTCTATTGTTTCCAAGTTATGATGTTCTTTCTATTGATTAAGCTAAGAGTAAACCATGGTTGATGTGCGCATTGACTTATTCTTGTTGAAAGTATTGTGACTGCTTAAACATAGAATATGCATATTTGATTTATTCTTGTTGAAAGTATTGTGACTGCTAAAACACAGAATATGCATATTTGATTTATTCTTGAAAGTGTACTGCTAAAACATAGACTGTACGTGTTTGATCGTTAAATATTTTGATTTGCATTTTGCTAAATTAATTTGTATGAGTTATTATGCTTTTGTTTTGAGCTCGTTATTTAGTTTTGATTATTTTTATTACAGACCTCTGGTCCCTTCTGTATATAGCTGCTTTATTACATTTGTGTATCACAACTGGGGAAATAAATATTGTTACAACTTATGCAACTCTCTCATGTTTTGCCATCAATGGTTTAATGTCTGGGTCTCACACTACCCATACCCGTGTCTGGGGTGTGACAGAAGGTCAACAAGCAAATCAAACCAACAGAAACCAGTTACTGGTTCAAAACCAGTAAAAAACAAACAGGAAAAGTCTACGTGTGTAACAACATACGTGTGTGTGTCAAAAACTGACCCACTTCTTTTGCCAACATGAGCCCACAGTGGTGGTGTCTCCAAAGAGGTGGAGCTCTGTCCTTCACCTGCTAGGTTCCAGCAGGCAGCTCAGGTCTAGTTTTCTTCACTGAGCCTCCATGATGAGTTTCCTCTGAGAAGTCCTTGTCCAAGGTCCCAGCTGGTAAAATCATTGTCACCAGTGATACTGGGACCCTGCAGTCCAGTGGTCTTATCTGGACCACACTGGACCTGCCTGTTTGTTGTGGTGTTGTGCAGGTCGACGGGAGAACGAGGCTGATGAGAGTCCCTGAAGCTCCCATGACTGGGAGAGGAGCTGCTGGCAGTGTTGCTGACAGTGCACTTCTGACTTCAGGTTTGGCTCTGATTGTTGCTTTGTCATCTTATTTTGATCACTGGTCCAGACAGACCCTCACTATTTGATCATTCAGTGAACAACATTTGTTGGTTTGATTTGGTTGAACTAGAGGTTCCTGACAAAGTCAAAAAGCCTTGATGCAGTCAAAAAATTGATGTGGTTCTTTGCTGCATTTAAAACCTCACACAGGAGGAAGGTTAAATCACGTGACCATCACCTTTGTAAGGACAAGGTTTTGTCTTGATGATGTCATTGTCACTGCCTTTCTACAATTTCATTTAGCAGACGCTTTTGTCCAAAGCGATGTACAACACAAGCAAGAATTTAGACCTAATTAAGGAAAAGTCCAAAGGAAGCGCAAAAGTACTACAGTGGTGACTTGGTCACAGGTACTGCCATCTAGTGGCAGAAGAAGTGTCGCCCCCCCCTCCCTTTTTTTTTTAATATAAACAGACATACAACACAGTTAGTGCTACATAATCACTAAGTGCTGGGTCTTGGACCCTCTGACTGATTCTACCCCACAGGACAAAGAGAAGAGTCAGGTTCAGTGCCTCGGTGCTCTCTGAACAATTGAGTCTTCAATTGTCTCTTAAAAGTAGAGAGGGACTCAGCAGAACGCACAGTTTGGTAGTTCGTTCCACCATTTGGGAACAACAGAAGTGAAGAGTCTGGCTAGGGATTTGGAGCAGCGCTGGGCTGGAAGCACCAGGCGTCTTTCGCATGCAGAGCGTAGTGGGCGAGAAGGAGAGTAGACCTGGATCAGGGATTCCAGGTAGGCTGGAGCCGTTCTTGTGACTGTTTTGTAAGCCAAGAGAAGTGCCTTGAATTTGATCCTGGCTGCCACTGGAAGCCAGTGAAGAGAAACCAGCAGCGGGGTGACATGTGTCCTTTTGGGCTGGTTGAAGACCAGATGTGCTGCTGCATTCTGGATCATCTGCAGAGGCTTGAATGAGCATGCAGGGAGGCCTGCCAGAAGAGAGTTGCAGTAGTCAATGCGTGAGATGACAAGAGCCTGAACCAGAATCTGTGTGGTCTGTTGGGTCAGGAAGGGTCTGATCTTCCTGATGTTTGTAAAGGGCATAACGGCAAGACCGAGAAACTGAGGCCACATGAACCTGAAAGGTCAGTTGGTCATCAATCATGACACCCAGGTTTCTGGCTGAGTTTGTGGGTGCAAGTAGGCTCGGGTCAAGTTGGACACTGACGTGAGGCTGAACAGATGGACAAGCTGGAAAGACCATAAGTTCAGGTGGATCCAGAACACAAGGTGGAGG
This sequence comes from Aulostomus chinensis, assembly GCF_037954235.1. NCBI lineage: Eukaryota > Metazoa > Chordata > Actinopteri > Syngnathiformes > Aulostomidae > Aulostomus > Aulostomus chinensis. The sequence goes on along the minus strand of NC_141320.1, from coordinate 20,474 downwards.
TCAGTCAGGACCCCAGAAGGAGACCAGCATCTGGAAGGTGGAGATGCAAAAATAAACAGTAGTATTTCCACCTCACACTCCTGCATGTATTCAAGTGAACAGGAACACAGATTCATGCTCAACTTCTCCTGTGTGTTCATCCACAGTCACTAAACAACAACAACCAAACAAAGGGGGTTTGCTAGCATGGCTGCTGAGGTAGAAAGGCTCTGTACAAACTGAGTCCTTTTACCATTTCTTTCCTGCTTCTAGCGGTGCTGTCGTCACTTCCTGTGACCGCGGGAGGGAAGGGGTCCCCCTTCAGAATCAGTTTGATATCATTGTTACTTCCTCTTCAACATGCCTTTAGCAGACCAACTCACTGACTAGCTCAGTGAGATAGTGTGGCTGAGTGGTCTAAGGCACTGGATTAAGGCTCCAGTCTCTGAGGAGGCGTGGGTTCAAATCCCACCACTGCCATCATGTCCCAGGTCTCTGGAGAGGTGTGGCAGGTCTCTCCCAACCTCTCTGTGCTGGAGGTGTTGGCTGCTTTTATCACTCTGGGAAGAAAATGTCCTGAACTTGAGGTGTTCTCCTCATCTTGAACTCTCCAAAACAACAATGTGCAGTAACGCTGAGCTGCCTTCAAGCCAACAACATGGGCACAGTGTACCCAGAGCCACAGGCTCCTCCCAGTATATGCAGCACTGCCAGTGACCTCTGCTTCAGTGTAACAGTGACTCTCCAAACTTAAGCTGTTCCAGGACCAGCTCAGGAGGAGCCATGGCGCAGACAGGCTCTCTGATTTAATGCTGCTGTCTATTGAGAGGAACATCCCAGTTGACTCCTGAAGACATTAAATCCTGGATGTCTTCTAACTTCTTAATGCTCAATTCAGATAAAACTGAGGTAATCATTTTTGGACCTAAACACCACAGGGACACACTCTTGAATCGGATCTCTACTCTAGATGGCATCACCCTAACTTCGAGTACAACTGCAAGGAACCTTGGGGTCATTTTTGACCATGACCTTTCCTTCAGCTCCCACATAAAGCATGTGACCAGGACCGCCTTCTTCCATCTGCGAAGTATCGCTAAGATTAGGAATATCCTTTCCCAGAGTGATGCTGAAAAACTGGTGCATGCATTTATCACTTCTCGGCTGGACTACTGCAACTCTCTCCTGTCAGGATGTCCTAAATACTCCCTAAAGAGTCTCCAGCTGGTCCAGAACGCTGCAGCGAGGGTTTTGACGGGAGTTAAGAAGAGAGAACACATCTCTCCCACTTTAGCTTCTCTCCACTGGCTTCCTGTAGGATCTAGAATCGACTTCAAAGTCCTTCTGCTAACTTATAAGGCTCTCAATGATGAAGCTCCATCCTATTTGAAAGAGCTCATTAGTCCCTACTGTCCGACCAGAGCACTCCGCTCCCAGAATGCAGGTCTTTTAGTGATTTCCAGTATCAATACAAACAGACTGGGAGGTAGAGCTTTTAGTTACCGGGCTCCTTCACTGTGGAACCAGTTCTCTCCATGGGTCAGAGAGGCAGACACTTTAACTATGTTTAAGTCCAGGCTTAAGACCTTCCTCTATGCCAGAGCCTTCAGTTAGGACTGGTTCAGGTAGCTCTGAACCATTGATAGCTATGCTGCTACAGGCTTAGACTGCTGGGGGACACATCAGGTTACATGGAGCCCTCCTCTCCTCTCCTCCTCTCCTCCCTGCACATTTTTGGAACTGTCATTACCACTACTTGTTGCACTTTGTAGTTTGGCCTTGGTGTCTCGCAGTCTCTCTGTGTTTCCACAGATCCACCAGAGCCCCAACCGCCGCCTGCATCGCCCCCCCCCCCTTATTCCCTACTGTTACACCGGCCTGCCTCCCCTTCCATGAACCAGTCTACCATCCAGTCCCCCATCAAGCTGGCTTGCTCTCCCTGCCTCCCCCACCAGAAGCTTCCTTCTTCAGCTGTTATTAACATTTCCGTGTTTCCCACATTCTGCATTGTAAACTGTTTTCTTGTCTGTAACAACATCTACTGCACATCTGTCCGTCCTGGGTGAGGGATCCTCCTCTGTTGCTCACCCTGAGGTTTCTCAGATTTTTCCCTGTTAAAAGGGTTTTCTATGGAGTTTTTCCTCAGTCGATGTGAGGGTCTAAGGGCAGAGGATGTTGTTATGATGCCATGTGAAGCCCTTTGAGACAAACTGTTGGTGAAAACGGGCTATACAAATAAAATTGCCTTGCCTTGCCTTGCCTCCAACAAGGCTGCTGATGTCTTCAAACCCAGGACCAGAAGAAGAACCCTCCTCTGAGTCCACAGACCTGAGCACCGCTGCTCTGACTACCAGGTTACCTCCTGGTTATCAGGGTGAAGTCATGGTGAGGTGGTCAGTTGTTCCTTGGGTTTTATTCCAGAGGCCTGGTAGTTAAACACAGAATTAAATGATTTTAATTCTTTACTTGAAGTTTCATGCTGTTTAGCTGGAAATGTTTTCCAACTTCCTCCATGTTGGTGCCCCATCACACACAACAGGTGCACTTGTCCTCTTTTCTCCTCTGACCCTCAAACATTCACAGTCTTCCAGTGAATGTCCAATTGTCCTCTGAAATAAGAGATGAATCTTTCCCTGCTGAGACTCCTGATCTCTGACTGTCACTAGCATGTGCTAGCAGAATACAGCACTCCTTCTTCATGATCTGTCTTTGTCTCTGACCAGCTCTCCTGCTCTCTTAGTCCTACCAGTCAAAGCAGACATCCGCACCTACTGATCTTGGATCTGCTGCCCGTTCCTGCCTGGTAAAAGAAGGAACCAGCACCTGGTTCTCCAGGCTGAATGAACTCCAGGACGTTGGCCAGCCGTGTCAGTTGAAACCTTATTTGTCCAAATAGAGAAAAAAATAAGTCTGATTGTTGATGAAAGATGTCATCATGGCTTTGAAACTGTGGTTGGGGACCAGCCAACATGAGCACATTCATGGAAGAATAGCAGTAAAAACAGGAAGTGTTAGTTAGCAAGTACTCACCAGTCTGTCACTATCATACTTGATTCTAGTGGAACAAAATGGCTGCTGCTGACTGTGCTGCCTGGTGGAGGATCACTCTTCACCATCCTCACAGGCCTTGATGGAACCAAAAAGGCCAGTTCCTGGAGAAGATCTTCTAGGGGTCCAGGTTAAAGCGGTGCCCCAGCTAGCACCAGGCGCTGACCCAGGTCCTGCATGGGAGATACTGTCAGTTCTGTTCTGCCCTGCTCACAACCACAGGCTGGTGTTGAGGCCTGCAGCAACCAGGGCCCCAGTCACCAAGAGTATAAAGGCTGGTCATTGTGGCAGTGGGAGGAGTCAAAATGAAGACAGACCAATGTGAGCAGGACGTTCCTGGAGAAGTCAGAAGAACTTGACCATGTTTCCTACAGTACCCAGGAGGCCTGGTAGTTGTTGAAGGAAGCTCCAAAAGCAAAGAGCAGACAGCAGGACATCAAAAGAAAAGATCCAGACACTAAAACTACAAGTAGAAACAAGAAGAAATACTAAAAGCTTTGGAAAGATACTACAAGGTTGGATATACATTATTATATACACTACTATTCTCACTGACTCCTAAAGAGGGACAGGAAACATTAGAATGTGGATCAGATCAGCTGATTTAAGTGTTGAGTCCATCCCTCCATCCACTTTCTGTTCTTATCCTTTAAGGGTCACGGGGGAGGGGGGGGGGGGGCGATCCCAGGTGACGTTGTTCAAGAGGCAGGGTTCACCCTGGACAGGTCACCAGTCCATCAGGAGAAATGAGGTGGTCGGTATCATGCAACCTAAACTAAAACATTAGTCAGATCAAATTCAGATTAAAGCAAGAGTCTCCAGATCAAAGTCAGAATTCCTGATGATGTCATCAGGGCTTTGACAGTAGCTAGAATTCTGTCTTTGATCTCAGGAGGACATGAAAGAAACACAATTGAGAAAAGTATATGAGACCACGGCGGCATGATGGTGCAGTGGTGAGCACTGTGGCCTCACAGCAAGAAGGTTCTGGGTTTGAGTCCAGGCTCGGGTGGGGAATCTTTCTGTGTAGAGCCTGCATGTTCTCCCCATGAATGCGTGGGTTCTCTCTGGTACTCCGGCTCCTTCCCACTGTCCAAAGACATGTAATTGGGGACGAGGCTGATTGGACACTCTAAATTGACCGTAGGTATGAATGGTTGTTCGTCTCTGTGTGCTGACCCTGTGATGGACTGGCGACCTGTCCAGGGTGAACCCTGGCTCTGGCCTGTAGATGCTGGGATAGGCTCCAGACCCCTTGACCATCAATGTGGGTCTTTTGTTAATTGCATGCCACATGAAATTATTAGTGGTCAGTTTTCTAGCAAATGTCTCACAGTGTCAAGACAAGAACACTTCTACTTTTGATGATGACAGTTTGTTCAACACTAAACTTCATCCAGTACCATGTTGTCAAACACTGGAACCTCCACAGCACCTCAACAGGGACTTGAACCCTGGACCCTCACATTAAAAGTCTGATGCTCTACCGTCTGAGCTACTCAGGCTCTTTCTACAGCATTGAGACAGGAAAAGAAAAACCTGTGAAGGTCAAACTGCTGCTTTCTTGACTTGTTCAGTCCTCCATGTTAAAGTCCACCAGGCTTTTGATTGGCTCTGATTCTCTGTGGCAAAATCCAACAAGAGGCTCCAAAAATGTCCTGAATGTCACAAGAATGCACAGGACAAGATGTTAGTTTCCTTCATGTCTGCAGTTCCTCCACTGGAAAGTAAAGTCAATGCTGCTCCTCTGCTGAAACCTGGGATCGGAAAAGGGACCTTTAGATCTTCAGTCTAAGGCTCTCCCAACTGAGCTGGTTCAGTTCTGAGTGAGGGCCCTGCTTCTCTCATTTATAATCTCTTCCACTCTCACTGGACCTTAGTGAGGATTGGAGCTTCTGAAGTCCTGACACATTGAACAGTTCTCCAGGACCATTTTTGATGGATGATCAACTCATCAACTCAGTGATGCTGACAGTAATGTAGTAGGAGTTGCTACAAACCTTAAAATAATGCAACAATAATGTAGTAAGAGTTGCTACGAACCTCAAAATAATGTGACAGTGATGTCGTAAGAATTGCTAATGAACTCAAAATGATGCTAAAAGTAATGTAGTGATAGTTGCTATAAACTCAGTGATGCTTACAGTAATGTAAGTGTTTCGAACAACCTCAAAGTGATGCTGACAGTCATGTAGTAAGAGTTATTACAAACCTCAATTTAATGCTACAGTGATGTCTATGAATTGCTAATAAACTCAAAATGACGCTAACAGTAATGTAGTGATAGTTGCTCATAAACTCAAAGTGATGCTGACAGTAATGTAGTAGGAGTTGCTACGAACCTTAAAATAATGCAACAATAATGTAGTAAGAGTTGCTACGAACCTCAAAATAATGCGACAGTGATGTCAGAAGAATTGCTAATGATCTCAAAATGATGCGACAGTGATGTCAGAAGAATTGGTAATGATCTCAAAATGATGCTAACAGTAATGGAGTGAACGTTTCGAATAACCTCAAAGTGATTCTGACAGTCATGTAGTAAGAGTTGCTACGAACCTCAAAATAATGCGACAGTAATGTAGTAAAAGTTGCTATGAACCTCAAAATATTGCGACAGTGATGTCGGAAGAATTGCTAATGAACTTAAAATGATGCTAAAAGTAATGTAGTGATAGTTGCTAATCAACTAAGTGATGCTTACAGTAATGTAGTAAGTGTTTCGAATAACCTCAAAGTGATGCTGACAGTCATGTGGTTTGAGTTGCAAATTAATTAAAAATGATGCTGACATTGATGTCGTAAGAATTGCGAATAAACTCAAAATGATGCGAACAGTAATGTAGTGATAGTTGCTAATAAACTCAAAGTGATGCTAAAAGTAATGTAGTGATAGTTGCTAATAAATTCAAAGTGATACTGACAGTAATGTAGGAAGTGTTTCGAACCACCTCAAAGTAATGCTGAATATCATGTAGTAAAAGTTGCTACGAACCTCAAAATATTGCGACAGTGATGTCGGAAGAATTGCTAATGAACTCAAAATGATGCTAACAGTAATGTAGTGAAAGTTGCTAATTAACTCAGTGATGCTTACAGTAATGTAGTAAGTGTTTCGAACAACATCAAAGTGATGCTGACAGTCATGTAGTAAGATTTGCTCCTAACCTCAATTTAATGCTCCAGTGATGTCTATGAATTGCTCATAAACTCAAAATGATGCTAACAATAATGTAGTGATAGTTGCTAATCAACTCAGTGATGCTTACAGTAATGTAGTAAGTGTTTCGAACAACCTCAAAGGGATGCTGACAGTAATGTAGTAAGAGTTGCTATGAACCTCAAAATAATGCAAAAGTGATGTCAGAAGAATTGGTCATGATCTCAAACTGATGGGACAGTGATGTCGTAAGAATTGCTAATGAACTCAAGATGATGCTAACAGTAATGGAGTGAAAGTTTCGAATAACCTCAAAGTGATGCTGACAGTCATGTGGTTTGAGTTGCGAGTTAATTAAAAATGATGCTGACATTGATATCGTAAGAATTGCTATTGAACTCAAAATAATGCTAACAGTAACGTAGTGATAGTTCCCAGTAAACTCAGTGATGCTTACAGTAATGTAGTAAGTGTTTCGAACAACCTCAAAGTGATGCGAACAGTCATGTAGTAAGAGTTGCTCCTGACCTCAATTTAATGCTACAGTGATGTCTTTGAATTGCTAATGAACTCAAAATGATGCTAACAGTAATGTAGTGATAGTTGCTAATAAACTCAAAGTGATGCTGACAGTAATGTAGAAGGAGTTGCTACGAACCTTAAAATAATGCAACAATAATGCAGTAAGAGTTGTTACGAACCTCAAAATAATGTGACAGTGATGTCAGAAGAATTGCTCATGATCTCAAAATGATGCGACAGTGATGTAGTAAGAATTGCAAATGAACTCAAAATTATGCAAACAGTAATGGAGTAAAAGTTTCGAATAACCTCAAAGTGATGCTGACGTTCATGTAGTAAGAGTTGCTACGTACCTCAAAATAATGCGACAGTAATGTAGTAAAAGTTGCGACGAACCTTAAAATGATGCAACAGTAAAGTAGTAATAGTTGCTTCGAACATCAAAATAATGCGACAGTGATGTCAAAAGAATTGTTATTGATCTCAAACTGATGGGACAGTGATGTCGTAAGAATTGCTAATAAACTCAAAGTGATGCTGACAGTAATGTAGTAGGAGTTGCTACGAACCTTAAAATAATGCAACAATAATGTAGTAAGAGTTGCTACGAACCTCAAAATATTGCGACAGTGATGTCGTAAGAATTGCTAATGATCTCAAAATGATGCGACAGTGATGTCAGAAGAATTGCTAATGATCTCAAAATGATGCTAACAGTAATGGAGTGAAACTTTCGAATAACCTCAAGGTGATTCTGACAGTCATGTGGTTTGAGTTGCGAGTAAATTAAAAATGATGCTGGCAGTGATGTCGTAAGAATTGCTATTGCACTCAAAACGAAGCTAACAGTAGCGTAGTGATAGTTGCTAAGAACCTCAGTGATGCTTACAGTAATGTAGTAAGTGTTTCGAACAACCTCAAAGTGATGCTGACATTCATGTAGTAAGAGTTGCTACGAACCTCAAAATAATGCGACAGTAATGTCAGAAGAATTGCTAATGATCTCAAAATGATGCGACAGTGATGTCAGAAGAATTGCTAATGATCTCAAAATGATGCTAACAGTAATGGAGTGAAACTTTCGAATAACCTCAAGGTGATTCTGACAGTCATGTAGTAAGAGTTGCTATGAACCTCAAAATATTGCGACAGTGATGTCGGAAGAATTGCTAATGATCTCAAAATGATGCAACAGTAATGATGGAAGAATTGCTAATGAACTCAAAATGATGCTAACAGTAATGTAGTAAGTGTTTCGAACACCCTCAAAGTGATTCTGACAATAATGTAGTAAGAGTTGCTACGAACCTTTAAATAATGCAACAATAATGTAGAAAGAGTTGCGACGAACCTCAAAATAATGCGACAGTGATGTCGAAAGAATTGCTCATGAACTCAAAATGATGCTAACAGTAATGTAGTGATAGTTGCCAATCAAGTCAGTGATGCTTACAGTAATGTAGGAAGTGTTTCGAACAACCTCAAAGTGATGCTGACAGTCATGTAGTAAGAGTTGCTACTAACCTCAATTTCATGCTACAGTGATGTCGATGAATTGCTAATAAACTCAAAATGATGCGACAGTGATTTAGTAAGAATTGCTAATGAACTCAAAATGATGCTAACAGTAATGTAGTACGTGTTTCGAAAAACGTCAAAGTGATGCTGATAGTCATGTAGTAAGAGTTGCTACGAACCTAAAAATAATGCGACAGTGATGTCGGAAGAATTGCTAATGATCTCAAAATGATGTGACAGTGATGTAGTAAGAACTGCTAATGAACTCATGATGATGCTAACAGTAATGTAGTAAGTGTTTCGAACAACTTCAAAGTGATGCTGACAGTCATGTAGTAAGAGTTGCTAATGAACTCAATTTAATGCTACAGTGATGTCGGAAGAATTGCTAATAAACTCAAAATGATGCTAACAGTAATGTCGTGATAGTTGCTAATAAACTCAAAGTGATGCTGACAGTAATGGAGTAAGAGTTGCTACGAACCTTTAAATAATGCAACAATAATGTAGTAAGAGTTGCTACGAACCTCAAAATAATGTGACAGTGATGTCAGAAGAATTGCTAATGATCTCAAAATGATGCAACAGTAATGTAGTAAGAGTTGCTTCGAGCCTCAAAATAATGCTACAGTAATGAAGTAAAAGTTGCTACGAACCTCAAAATATTGCGACAGTCATGTCGGAAGAATTGCTAATGAACTCAAAATGATGCTAACAGTAATGTAGTGATAATTGCTAATCAACTCAGTGGTGCTTACAGTAATGTAGTAAGAGTTTCGAAGAACCTCAAAGTGATGCTGACAGTAATGTAGAAAGACTTGCTTCTAACCTCATAATGATGCTAACAGTAATGTAGTGATTGTTGCTAATCAACTCAGTGATGCTTACATTAATGTAGTAAGTGTTTCGAACAAACTCAAAGTGATGCTGACAGTCATGTAGTAGGAGTTGCTACGAACCTTAAAAAATGCAACAGTAAAGTAGTAAGAGTTGCTTCGAACCTCAAAATAATGCGACAGTGATGTCAGAAGAATTGCTGATGATCTAAAAATGATGTGACATGGATGTAGTAAGAATTGCTAATGAACTCAAATGATGCTAACAGTAATGGAGTGAAAGTTTCGAATAACCTAAAAGTGATGCTGACAGTCATGTGGTTTGAGTTGCGAGTAAATTAAAAATGATGCTGACAGTGATGTCGCAAGAATTGCTATTGAACTCAAAACAATGCGAAAAGTAACATAGTGTTAGTTGCTAATGAACTCAAAGTGATGCTGACAGTAATGTGGTAAGAGTTTTGAACAACTTCAAAGTGATCCTGAATGTCATGTGGTAAGAGTTGCTACTAACCTTAATTTAATGCTACAGTGATGTCTTGAGAATTGCTAATAAACTCAAAATGATGTTAACAGTAATGTAGTGATATTTGCTCATGAACTCAAAGTGATGCTGACAGTAATGTAGTAAGAGTTACTATGAACCTTCAAATAATGCAACAGTAATGTAGTAAGAGTTTCTATGAACCTCAAAATAATGCAACAGTGATGTCAGAAGAATTGGTAATGATCTCAAAATGATGCGACAGTGATGTAGTAAAGATTGCTAATGAACTCAAAATGATGCTAAAAGCAATGGAGTGAAAGTTTCGAATAACCTCAAAGTGATGCTGACGGTCATGTAGTAAGAGTTGCTACTAACCTCAATTTAATGGTACAGTGATGTCTATGAATTGCTAATAAACTCAAAATGATGCTCACAGTAATGTAGTGATAGTTGCGAATAAACTCAAAATGATGCTAAAAGTAATATAGTGATAGTTGCTAATCAACTCAGTGATGCTTACAGTAATGTAGTAAGTGTTTCGAACAACCTCAAAGTGATGCTGACAGTCATGTAGTAAGAGTTGCTACAAACCTCAAAATGATGCTAACAGTAATGTAGTGATAGTTGCTAATGAACTCAAAGTGATGCTGACAGTAATGTAGTAAGTGTTTCGAACAACCTCAAAGTGATTCTGAAAATAATGTAGTAAGAGTTGCTACGAATCTTTACATAATGCAACAATAATGTAGAAAGAGTTGTGACGAACCTCAAAATATTGCGACAGTGATGTCGGAAGGATTGCTCATGAACTCAAAATGATGCTAACAGTAATGTAGTGATAGTTGCTAATCAACTCAATGATGCTTACAGTAACGTAGTAAGTGTTTCGAACAACCTCAAAGTGATGCTGACAGTCATGTAGTTTGAGTTGCTACTAACCTCAATTTCATGCTACAGTGATGTCTATGAATTGCTAATAAACTCAAAATGATGCTAACAGTAATGTAGTGATAGTTGCTAATAAACTCAAAGTGATGCTGACAGTAATGTAGTAAGAGTTGCTACGAACCTCAAAATAATGCGACAGTGATGTCAGAAGAATTGCTAATGATCTCAAACTGAGGGGACAGTGATGTCGTGAGAATTGCTAATGAACTCAAGATGATGCTACGGTAATGAAGTGAAAGTTTCGAATAACCTCAAAGTGATGCTGACAGTCATGTGGTTTGAGTTGCGAGTAAATTAAAAATGATGCTGGCAGTGATGTCGTAAGAATTGATATTGCACTCAAAACGATGCTAACAGTAACGTAGTGATAGTTGCTAAGAACCTCAGTGATGCTTTCAGTAATGTAAGTGTTTCGAACAACCTCAAAGTGATGCTGATAGTCATGTAGTAAGAGTTGCTACGAACCTCAAAATATTGCGACAGTGATGTCGGAAGACTTGCTAATGATCTCAAAATGATGCGACAGTAATGAGGGAAGAATTGCTAATGAACTCAAAATGATGCTAACAGTAATGGAGTGAAAGTTTCGACTAACCTCAAAGTGATGCTGAAAGTCATGTGGTTTGAGTTGCGAGTTAATTAAAAATGATGCTGACATTGATGTCGTAAGAATTGCTATTGAACTCAAAACAATGCAAACAGTAACGTACTGATAGTTGCCAGTAAACTCAGTGATGCTTACCGTAATGTAGTAAGTGTTTCGAAAAACCTCAAAGTGATGCTGACATTCATGTAGTAAGAGTTGCTACTAACCTCAATTTAATGCTACAGTGATGTCTTTGAATTGCTAATAAACTCAAAATGATGCTAACAGTAATGTAGTGATAGTTGCTAATGAACTCAAAGTGATGCTGACCGTAATGTAGTAAGAGTTACTACGAACCTCAAAATATTGCGACAGTGATGTCGGAACAATTGCTAATGAACTCAAAATGATGCTAACAGAAATGTAGTGATAGTTGCTAATCAACTCAGTAATGCTTACAGTAATGTAGTAAGTGTTTTCGAACAACCTCAAAGTGATGCTGACAGTTATGTAGTAAGAGTTGCTATAAACCTCAAAATGATGCGACAGTGATGTCAGAAGAATTGCTAAACATCTCAAAATGATGTGACAGTGATTTAGTAAGAGTTGCTAATGAACTCAAAATGATGCTAACAGTAATGGAGTGAACGTTTCGAAAAACGTCAAAGTGATGCTGAGAGTGATGTAGTAAGAGTTGCTAAGAACCTCAAAATAATGCGACAGTGATGTTGGAAGAATTGCTAATGATCTCAAAATGATGCGACAGTGATGTAGTAAGAATTGCTAATGAACTCAAAATGATGCTAAGAGTAATGGAGTGAAAGTTTCGAATAACCTCAAAGTGATGCTGACAGTCACGTGGTAAGAATTGCTATTGAACTCAAAACGATACGAAAAGTAACGTAGTGATAGTTGCTAATGAACTCAAAGTGATGCTAACAGTAAAGTAGTAAGAGTTGCTACGAACCTTTAAATAATGCAACAGTAATGTAGTAAGAATTGCTACGAACCTCAAAATAATGCGACAGTGATGTCTGAAGAATTTCTAATGAACTAAAAATTATGCTAACAGTAATGTAGTAAGTGTTTAGAACAACCTCAAAGTGATGCTGACAGTCATGTGGTGATAGTTGCTCATAAACTCAGTGATGCTTACAGTAATGTAGTAAGAGTTTCGAAGAACCTCAAAGTGATGCTTACACTCATGTAGTAATGGTTGCTACAAACCTTAAAATAATGCAACAGTAAAGTAGTAAGAGTTGCTTCTAACCTCAAAATAATGAGACAGTGATGTCAGAAGAATTGCTAATGAACTCAAAATGATGCTAACAGTAATGTAGTGATAGTTGCTCATAAACTCAGTGATGCTTACAGTAATGTAGTAAGAGTTTCGAAGAACCTCAAAGTGATGCTGACAGTCACGTAGTAAGAGTTGCTAATGAACTCAATTTAATGCTACAGTGATGTCTTAAGAATTGCTAATAAACTCAAAATAATGCTCACAGTAATGTATTGATATTTGCTAATAAACTCAAAGTGATGCTGACAGTAATGTAGTAAGTGTTTCGAACAACCTCAAAGTGATTCTGACAGTCATGTCGTAAGAGTTGCTTCTAACCTCAAAATAATGCTACAGTGATGTCAGAAGAATTGGTAATGATCTCAAACTGATGCGACAGTGATGTAGTAAGAATTGCTAATGAACTCAAAATGATGCTAAGAGTAATGGAGTGAAAGTTTCGAATAACCTCAAAGTGATGCTGACAGTCACGTGGTAAGAATTGCTATTGAACTCAAAACGATACGAAAAGTAACGTAGTGATAGTTGCTAATGAACTCAAAGTGATGCTAACAGTAAAGTAGTAAGTGTTTCAAACAACCTCAAAGTGATGCTGACAGTAATGTAGTAAGAGTTGCTACGAACCTTTAAATAATGCAACAGTAATGTAGTAAGAATTGCTACGAACCTCAAAATAATGCGACAGTGATGTCTGAAGAATTTCTAATGAACTAAAAATTATGCTAACAGTAATGTAGTAAGTGTTTAGAACAACCTCAAAGTGATGCTGACAGTCATGTGGTGATAGTTGCTCATAAACTCAGTGATGCTTACAGTAATGTAGTAAGAGTTTCGAAGAACCTCAAAGTGATGCTTACACTCATGTAGTAATGGTTGCTACAAACCTTAAAATAATGCAACAGTAAAGTAGTAAGAGTTGCTTCTAACCTCAAAATAATGAGACAGTGATGTCAGAAGAATTGGTAATGATATCAAACTGATGGGACAGTGATGTCGTAAGAATTGCTAATGAACTCAAAATGATGCTAACAGTAATGTAGTGATAGTTGCTCATAAACTCAGTGATGCTTACAGTAATGTAGTAAGAGTTTCGAAGAACCTCAAAGTGATGCTGACAGTCACGTAGTAAGTGTCTTGAACAACTTCAAAGTGATCCTGACAGTCATGTAGTTAGAGTTGCTACTAACCTCAATTTAATGCTACAGTGATGTCTTAAGAATTGCTAATAAACTCAAAATAATGCTCACAGTAATGTATTGATATTTGCTAATAAACTCAAAGTGATGCTGACAGTAATGTAGTAAGTGTTTCGAACAACCTCAAAGTGATTCTGACAGTCATGTCGTAAGAGTTGCTTCTAACCTCAAAATAATGCTACAGTGATGTCAGAAGAATTGGTAATGATCTCAAACTGATGGGACAGTGATGTCGTAAGAATTGCTAATGAACTCAAAATGATGCTAAAAGTAATGTACAATGATGCTACAGTGATGTGGTGAGAGTTGCGTCTATCCTCAAAATTATGCTACAGTGATGTAATGAGAGTTGCTACGAATCTCAAAATGATGCTACAGTAATGTCGTGAGAGTTGCGACTGTCCTCAAAATGATGCGACAGTGATGTAATGAGAGTTGCTACGAACCTCAAAATGATGCTACAGTGATGTTATGACAGTTGCTACTAACCTAAGAAATTATGCTGACAGTGTTGTGGTGAGAGTTGATAGTAATTTCAAAATCATGCTTAAATGATGTCATGAGAGTTGCTTCTAACCGAAGAAATGATGCTACAGTGATGTAGGCAGAGTTGCTACGATGCTCAAACTGATGCTTCCAGTAATGTAGTGAGAGTTGCTACAAATCTCAAAATGATGCTACAGTGATGTCATGGGAGTTGCTACTAACCTAAGAAATTATGTTACAGTGATGAAATGAGAGTTGCTACAAATGTCAAAATGATGCAATGTAGTGAGAGGTGATACGAATCTCAAAATGAAGCTGACAGTGATGTGGTGAGAGTTGCTACATACCTAAGAAATGATGCTACAGTGATGTGGTGAGAGTTGCTACTTACCTAAGAAATGATGCTACAGTGATGTAGTGAGAGTTGCTACTTACCTAAGAAATTATGTTACAGTGATGTAGTGAGAGTTGCTACGAGCCTCAAAATATTGCGAGTGATGTCGGAAGAATTGCTAATGAACTCAAAATGATGCTAACAGTAATGTAGTGATAGTTGCTAATCAACTCAGTGAATTGCTAATGATCTCAAAATGATGCGACAGTGATGTAGTAAGAATTGCTAATGAACTCAAAATGATGCTAACAGTAATGGAGTGATAGTTTCGAAAAACCTCAAAGTGATGCTGACAGTCATGTAGTAAGAGTTGCTACAAACCTCAAAATAATGCGACAGTAATGTAGTAAAAGTTGCGACGAACCTCAAAATATTGCGACAGTGATGTCGGAAGAATTGGTAATGAACTCAAAACGATGCTAACAGTAACGTAGTGATAGTTGCTAATAAACTCAGTGATGCTTACAGTAATGTAGAAAGAGTTTCGAACAACCTCAAAGTGATCCTGACAGCCATGTAGTAAGAGTTGCTACTAACCTCAATTTAATGCTACAGTGATGTCTTAAGAATTGCTAATTAACTCAAAATGATGCTAACAGTAATGTCGTAAGAGTTTCAACGAACCTTTAAATAAGGCACTGGTAATGTAGTGAGAGTTGCTACGAACCTCAAACTCATGCGACAGTGATTTAGTAAGAATTGCTAATGAACTCAAAATGATGCTAACAGTAATGGAGTGAAACTTTCGAATAACCTCAAAGTGATGCTGACAGTCATGTAGTAAGAGTTGCTACGAACCTCAAAATAATGCGACAGTGATGTCGGAAGTATTGCTAATGAACTCAAAATGATGCTAACAGTAATGGAGTGAAAGTTTCGAATAACCTCAAAGTGATGCTGACAGTCATGTGGTTTGAGTTGTGAGTAAATAAAAAATGATGCTGACAGTGATGTCGTAAGAATTGCTATTGAACTCAAAACCATGCTAACAGTAACGTAGTGATAGTTGCTAATCAACTCATTGATGCTTACAGTAATGTAGTAAGTGTTTCGAACTACCTCAAAGTGATGCTGACAGTCATGTAGTAAGAGTTGCTAATGAACTCAAAATGATGCTAACAGTAATGGAGTGATAGTTTCGAAAAACCTCAAAGTGATGCTGACAGTCATGTAGTAAGAGTTGCTACAAACCTCAAAATAATGCGACAGTAATGTAGTAAAAGTTGCGACGAACCTCAAAATATTGCGACAGTGATGTCGGAAGAATTGGTAATGAACTCAAAACGATGCTAACAGTAACGTAGTGATAGTTGCTAATAAACTCAGTGATGCTTACAGTAATGTTGTAAGAGTTTCGAACAACCTCAAAGTGATGCTTACAGTAATGTAGTAAGAGTTTCGAAGAACCTCAAAGTGATCCTGACAGCCATGTAGTAAGAGTTGCTACTAACCTCAATTTAATGCTACAGTGATGTCTTAAGAATTGCTAATTAACTCAAAATGATGCTAACAGTAATGTCGTAAGAGTTTCAACGAACCTTTAAATAAGGCACTGGTAATGTAGTGAGAGTTGCTACGAACCTCAAACTCATGCGACAGTGATTTAGTAAGAATTGCTAATGAACTCAAAATGATGCTAACAGTAATGGAGTGAAACTTTCGAATAACCTCAAAGTGATGCTGACAGTCATGTAGTAAGAGTTGCTACGAACCTCAAAATAATGCGACAGTGATGTCGGAAGTATTGCTAATGATCTCAAAGTGATGCGACAGTGATGTCATAAGAATTGCTAATGAACTCAAAATGATGCTAACAGTAATGGAGTGAAAGTTTCGAATAACCTCAAAGTGATGCTGACAGTCATGTGGTTTGAGTTGTGAGTAAATAAAAAATGATGCTGACAGTGATGTCTTAAGAATTGCTATTGAACTCAAAACCATGCTAACAGTAACGTAGTGATAGTTGCTAATCAACTCATTGATGCTTACAGTAATGTAGTAAGTGTTTCGAACTACCTCAAAGTGATGCTGACAGTCATGTAGTAAGAGTTGCTACTAACCTCAAAATGATGCTAACAGTAATGTAGTGATAATTGCTAATAAACTCAAAGTGATGCTGACAGCAATGTAGTAAGAGTTGCTATGAACCTTAAAATAATGCAACAATAATGTAGTAAGAGTTGCTACGAACCTAAAAATAATGTGACAGTGATGTCAGAAGAATTGCTAATGAACTCAAAATGATGCTAACAGTAATGTAGTGATAGTTGCTAATCAACTCAGTGATGCTTACAGTAATGTTTAAGTGTTTCGAACAACCTCAAAGTGATGCTGACAGTCATGTAGTTAGAGTTGCAACGAACCTCAAAATAATGCGACAGTGATGTCGGAAGAACTGCTAATGATCTCAAAATGATGCAAAAGTGATGTAGGAAGAATTGCTAATGAACTCAAAATGATGCTAACAGTAATGTAGTGATAGTTGCTAATCAACTCAGTGATGCTTACAGTAATGTAGTAAGTGTTTCGAACAACCTCAAAGTGATGCTGACAGTCATGTAGTAAGAGTTGCTACGAACCTCAAAATAATGCGACAGTGATGTCAGAAGAATTGCTAAAGTTCTCAAAATGATGCGACAGTGATGTAGTAAGAATTGCTAATGAACTCAAAATGATGCTAACAGTAATGGAGTGAACGTTTCGAATAACCTCAAAGTGATGCTGAAAGTCATGTAGTAAGAGTTGCTACGAACCTCAAAATAATGCGACAGTAATGTAGTAAAAGTTGCTACGAACCTCAAAATATTGCGACAGTGATGTCGGAAGAATTGCTAATGAACTCAAAATGATGCTAACAGTAATGTAGTGATTGTTGCAGATCAACTCAGTGATGCTTACAGTAATGTAGTAAGTGTTTCGAACAAACTTAAAATGATGCGAACAGTAATGTAGTGATAGTTGCTACGAACCTTAAAATAATGCAACAATAATGTAGTAAGAGTTGCGACGAACCTCAAAATAATGTGACAGTGATGTCAGAAGAATTGCTAATGATCTCAAAATGATGCAACAGTAATGTAGTAAGAGTTGCTAAGAACCTCAAAATAATGCGACAGTCATGTCGGAAGAATTGCTAATGAACTCAAAATGATGCTAACACTAATGTAGTGATAATTGCTAATCAACACAGTGATGCTAACAGTAATGTAGTCAGTGTTTCAAACAACCTCAAAGTGATGCTAACAGTCATGTAGTAAGAGTTGCTACGAACCTCAAAATAATGCTAACAGTAATGTAGTGATAGTTGTTAATAAACTCAAAGGTATGCTGACAGTAATGTAGTAAGAGTTGCTACGAACCTTTAACTAATGATACAATAACGTAGTTAGAGTTGCTCCGAACCGCAAAATAATGCAACAGTGATGTCAGAAGAATTGCTAAAGATCTCAAAATGATGCGACAGTGATGTAGTAAGAATTGCTAATGAACTCAAAATGATGCTAACAGTAATGGAGTGAAAGTTTCGAATAACCTCAAAGTGATGCTGACAGTCGTGTGGTTTGAGTTGCGAGTAAATTAAAAATGATGCTGACAGTGATGTCGTAAGAATTGCTATTGAACTCAAAACGATGCTAACAGTAATGTAGTGATAGTTACTAATCAACTCAGTGATGCTTACAGTAATGTAGTAAGTGTTTCGAACAACCTCAAAGTGATGCTGACAGTCATGTAGTATGAGTTGCTACGAACCTCAAAATAATGCGACAGTGATGTCAGAAGAATTGCGAAAGATCTCAAAATGATGCGACAGTGATTTAGTAAGAATTGCTAATGAACTCAATATGATGCTAACAGTAATGGAGTGAACGTTTCCAATAACCTCAAAGTGATGCTGAAAGTCATGTACTAATAGTTGCTACGAACCTCAAAATAATGTGACAGTAATGTATTAAAAGTTGCTACGAACCTCAAAATATTGCGACAGTGATGTCGGAAGCATTGCTAATGATCTCAAAATGATGCGAACAGCAAAGTAGTGAAAGTTTCGAATAACCTCAAAGTGATGCTGACAGTCATGTAGTAAGAGTTGCTACGAACCTCAATTTAATGCTACAGTGATGTGGTGAGAGTTGATAGTAATTTCAAAATCACGCTAAAGTGATGTAATGAGAGTTGCTACATACCTAAGAAGTGATGCTGCAGTGATGTCGTGAGAGTTGCTACTTACCTAAGAAATGATGCTACAGTGATGTGGTGAGAGTATCTACGAACCTAAAAATGATGCTACAGTGATGTAATGAGAGTTGCTAGGAATCTCAAAATGATGCTCCAGTAATGTCGTGAGAGTTGCGACTATCCTCAAAATTATGCTACAGTGATGTAATGAGAGTTGCTACAAATGTCCAAATGATGCTAGAGTGATGTAATGAGAGTTGCTACAAACCTAAGAAATGATGCTACAGTGATGTGGTGAGAGTTGATAGTAATTTCAAAATCACGCTGAAGTGATGTAATGAGAGTTGCTACTTACCTAAGAAATGATGCTACAGTGATGTGGTGAGAGTTGCTACGAATCTCAAAATGATGCTACAGTAATGTCGTGAGAGTTGCTACAAACCTCAAAATGATGCTACAGTGATGTAGTGAGAGTTGCTACAAACCTCAAAATGATGCTGCAGTGATGTCATGGGAGTTGCTACTAACCTAAGAAATGATGCTACAGTGATATAATGAGAATTGCTACAAATGTCAAAATGATGCAACAGTGATGTAGTGAGAGTTACTACGATCCTCAAAATGATGCTTCAGTGATGTGGTGAGAGTTGAAAGTAATTTCAAAATCACGCTAAAGTGATGTCGTGAGAGTTGCTACGATCCTCAAAATGATGCTAAAGTGATGTAATGAGAGTTGCGAATAACCTAAGAAGTGATGCTACAGTGATGTGGTGAGAGTTGATACTTATTTCAAAATAATGCTAAAGTGGTGTAGTTAGAGTTGCTACGAACCGCAAAATGATGTTACAGTGATGTGGTGAGAGTTGCTATGAACCTCAAAATGATGCTACAGTGATGTAATGAGAGTTGCTTCGCATCTCAAAATGATGCTCCAGTAATGTCGTGAGAGTTGCTACTATCCTCAAAATGATGCGACAGTGATGTAATGAGAGTTGCTACAAATGTCCAAATGATGCTAGAGTGATGTGAAAATGATGGTACAGTGATGTAGTGAGAGTTGCTACGATGCTCAAAATGATGCTAGAGTGATGTGGTGAGAGTTGATAGTAATTTCAAAATCATGCTAAAGTGATGTAATGAGAGTTGCTACTTACCTAAGAAATGATGCGACAGTGATGTGGTGAGAGTTGCGACTATCCTCAAAATGATGCGACAATGATGTATTGAGAGTTGCTACGATCCTCAAAATGATGCTACAGTGATGTGGTGAGAGTTGCTACGATCCTCAAAATGATGCTACAGTGATGTTATGACAGTTGCTACTAACCTAAGAAATTATACTGACAGTGTTGTGGTGAGAGTTGATAGTAATTTCAAAATAAAGCGAAAGTGGTGTAATGACGGTTGATACTTCCCTAAGAAATGATGCTACAATGATGTAGTGAGGTTTGCTACGAACCGCAAAATGATGCTAGAGTGATGTAATGAGAGTTGCTACGAATCTCAAAATGATGCTCGAGTGATGTAATGAGATTTGCTTCGAACCTCAGAAATGATGCTACAGTTATGTCGTGAGAGTTACGACTATCCTCAAAATGATGCGACAATGATGTATTGAGAGTTGCTACGATCCTCAAAATGATGCTACAGTGATGTAGTGAGGTTTGCTACGAACCGCAAATTGATGCTACAGTGATGTAATGAGAGTTGCTACGAATCTCAAAATGATGCTAGAGTGATGTAACGAGATTTGCTACAAACCTAAGAAATGATGCTACAGTAATGTTGTGAGAGTTGCTACGATCCTCAAAATGATGCTACAGTGATGTGGTGAGAGT